>NW_027509222.1:1442500-1462500 GCF_051911475.1 Siphateles boraxobius
ATTTGATTCAAATAGATTTAGATTTTTCAATAAATAATAAATAAACAGTAATTTCAGCACATTCCTCACATTCTTTCAACTTACATTAAAAATAACTCACACTTTCATGCATAACCCTATTAATTCAGCTCTAAATATCTTACATTGGGTGTCTTTGCAGACCTCTTGTGGAAAAAATTTAATAATATAACATGATATTTCATGACTCTTGCCACTAGATGGCCTTATAGCTCGATATGGAGAAAATGACCTAAAGTCAGTTTTTTCTTAAGTATACATTTAGATACACATGTAGACATTATGAAAAAAAAATGTTTTGGTAAAGTTTTAGCATTTTTAGTTTGAATTTTGAGTATTTTTAGGTATTTCTATGTGTACTGAAGCATCCCTCACTGACCCGTGAGGGAAGGATTTGTTACTTTTTCAATCACAAAATTCCTCGAATCCATTCTTTGTGTGTGTGTGTGTGTGAATTCGTGGTTCAAGTGCGTCAAAAGTCCTCAATGACCCGAGGGAAGGAAAAAACTCCCAATTCTGGTGTTAAATGGTGATCCTTGGATCCTGTATGGGCTTGGAAGAGCTTCTTTTGTGGAGCGATCGGTGCGTCCAGATCAGCCTTCGCTCTGAATAAATCTATATAATTCTACATTTTGAGCAGGACCACAAGACTCTTGGCAATAATCACAGATCGTAACTGTCTGTGGTTGTTGTAATGAGGAAGTCCTTCCAGCTCATTGCTGACAAGTTTGAGGCACAAAATATTTTGCTTTCTTGATTAGTTAAAAGTTCTAGTGAAGAAAGTGGTGAACATTTGTTTTTTTCCAATGTAGGCACTTAAGAATGTTAAGAATTTAAAACATGCATCTGTCGTTGTTCAGTTCATCTCATCTTAAAGGAGCCATTATTTACTCTAAACCAATATTAGTTTCCTTCTGAACCCCAGAAATGTTGTCTTTTAGTAAATCTTTTAGAACAGTAAATCTCAAACTGTGATACACTGAGCCCTTACCAAAAAAAGGGTATAAGTTAATTTTGTTATGTAAACTTAATAACGTATATTCAAGTAAAAATCCAATGGTTATGACACAGTGATTATCTAAGAATCTTAAAAATGGCACTTGAACAAAAACCCGTGACATAATAACATGAACTTAAAGTATAAGGAAGCAGTTCCACATCAAAGCTGACTTGTTGACTAAATATGTTTTCTTTTATGTATACTTGTCAGTATACTTAAGTATAGACCTAATTTTGTTATATATTTATATATTGTTTATATATTTCCGATAAGTAAATAAAAAGTAGACTGAAACGCATACTCTTATTTTTAATAAGAATGAACTTTGTGAAGGAGTGTCCTCAGGTGGTAATTAGTATGATATTTCAAATGTATGATCATCATTTTATATTCCTTTGAGAACACACTTCAATCCTCTGTCCCAGAGTGAAGACGACACCAGATGATATATATATATTAAAGAAAGGATTTTATTTATAAAAAAATTATAATCCTCCTCATTGAGGTCGCTATACCTGACTCTAATCCTAACCCCATATAGGCTATACTTATTTATACATACAGTATACTGGGGATAATAATCTGGTGAGGACCAGAATCACGAACATGTAAAAAAAATTTTAATAAACATTCCAAGAGGTCATGTTCATATGAGAACATTTCACAAGTCTTCTTGAAAAATACTTAAGAAGTTCTCAAATGGTTTTCTTAAGAACCTCTTAATTCTTTCCTTAAAAGAAGATGTGGTTGGTGTTGTATTACTGTTTAGCGGTTATACAGAACTCGCTGATCAACTCAATGAAAGACAATTCTTTTCAGATGCCTGCATTACAATAGTTCAATAGGCCTAAGCACACAAACTATTTTAGTCATGACTAGTTTGATGGGTGTTCACTTGTTTTAATGTGCCGTAGGGACGTACAGAGAGTTCCTCAGGCTGAGGCATGAGCTCAAATGTGAGAAATAGGCTTTGTCCACTGTGTTTTGGTTTGAAAACGTATCTTTTTCTCTCTGTTTTGGTCTTCTGTTCACACTGAGATGGCGTTTTTAGCAACAAAGCTTTTTTAAAATGCCCTCCATGTGGATACATTGGAAAACACTGTTATCGTGTTAATGTGGACTGTAAAAACGAAGGTATTTAAAAACTGTAAGCCGGCTCAATCGGTGGCATGTCCGATCAGCGGGTGATGCTCTGCGCGTTACCGTCTTTCTGCATGGCAAATTAATTTGATTAAATGAAATACATTTTCTCATATGTATTAACTCATTATTTCATCTGACTCCATAAATGAAAAAGGTTTTAATGATATCTGTGCATCATTAAGTGTGAGCGAATGTTTGACTATTCTTTTTAACTCTTCACTGAAAATAATGTCAAGAGTCGATTAGAATAAAATCAAATGTTTACAGTTTATTATGTCAGGTAAATGTATCACGCCAGTTGCATAATCAGTTCAAATGCTCAAGAAATATGCTTTAGAATTTAAAATGCTTTAGAAATAAAGAAAGAAGATGCAATACCTTGACATTATTAAAAAAAACTACATGATGCAAAGTGTTTTGCGTATACTTCTCATCACAGGCTAGTCTGGGTTACAGAAAACGCCAAGATCTAGATGCTTTTAATTATTTAGACAGACCAAGGCAGAAACCTCTTTTCAAATGTAAACATGAGTTCACAGTGGGAATTTACATTAATCAGCGTCTCTGACTTACTGGGGGCAGAAGTTGATTTACATGGAACCATTTGCTAACAATGGGAATTTGAATGGGTTTCTGAGAGCATGAGGCCATATGCCTGGAAGACACACCTTAAATACCTTAAACTTATTTGAGAATGAGACCTTTGTACCAGTCCCACAGAGACATTTCAAACGATATCAAACATGTGTGATACTGTATGATAATTATTCACAATAAACTATATAGATTCTTGGGTGAATTTCAGGTGATCTCAGTATGATAGAAAGAGGGAACAGGGGAATTATGTAAACAGGAAAAAATATGTAGATTAGGATTTGTTTAGGTGAGACTTGCATCTCGAATGGTGTACAAGAGAAAAATTCAAATGTTAATTTGCCCTCTCTTCCAGTTTTTCCAGTCTTACAAAACGACAACGTAAGTGTAGTCATGTGATGCATATTGTACCAATAGTTATTCATGTTTATGTCAGTATTGTGCCTGTTATGTGTTATTCACTTTCACACAGTTACTTAGATATGTTACTTCACACACTCTTCATATCACAGTCCTGCGAAGATGACAGAAAATTCTCTCACATTTGCTGTCCTGTGGCAAAACGTGAGAGCAGTTTAAGTGTTTTACACCAAACATATAATGGTGGGTGAGAGCGACCTAGACGATCAGTTAAAGCTGAGATATTTAGTTAAATAAAATAATCTTGTCAAAAGAATTGCGTGAGAACTTGATTATGTCTTGTTCTGTCTGTATCATCTCAGTGTGCTTTTGTGGGGGTTTACACATGCGCTGTAAGTTGAATTTTCACACAAAGTTTCAGTATGGAAAACGCCTGAAAGCTCTAGTGTGTACGGAGAGCGTTTTTAAACAAGAACTCAGTGTTAAAATCTATCCGGATTAATGTAGACGTAGCCTAAGAAAAAGCATTGCCACCCCATATTTATCCCAGTATAAAATATAAATCTAAGCAGTGTTTTACCACATTTTAGCTTCTGTGCTTTAATGTAATAACATAAAAAAAGATGAAGACAGCTAAAAATGCCAAGAAAACATGTGCTGCACGGCTACTCGGACTCATTAAAGTAGCCCCAGTGGTGAAAATCAAGTTATGTTGTTTCACGAGTTCACACTTACATCAATTAAACAAAGTGAAGATTATGCGTATTTGGCATGCTGTCCGGGGGGAGGGCTCCGAGCTCAGAATTTTTTGCCTGAACCCAGATTGCTCCCCCCGTTGTTGTAAGAGTATTTAGGACAAGAAGTGAGGAGATGGGGTAGTGGAGGGATGCTGTTAAACTGTCAACGAACTGAGGTAAGTTTGCTGTATATATACACCTCTTAACTCGTTGATTGGGTTTAACAGAGTGTGCTCCACTCGTGTCTAATTAGGTTTGATTACCTGAATGGGCTCCACATGTGTTTAATTAGGTTTAATTATCTGAGCGTGCTCCTCCCAAACTTTGTTAATAAAACAATTTCACAAGTTCACACTTACATCAATTAAACAAAGTAAAGATTATGCGTATTTGGCGTGCTGTCCGGGGGAGGTCTGCGAGCTCGGATTTTTTTGCCCGAACCCAGAGTGCTCCCCCAAAAACCAAAAGAGCAAACGACAGCCACCAGGCTAAAGTCCCCCCAAAACGCAGAAATTTGGCGGGCTGGCGTTTTGATAGAGGGGCGGGGCTCGCACCGTTCTTGACGGGAGCAGCTCACTGCGTCGGACGGGCGAGCCCTACCGGCCTCTGGATGAGGAACAGCGTGATTTATGACGCCTGACCAGGAGGGCCCGTGTTGCCTCTGGCGGGAGCAGCTCACTGCGCTGGGCGGACGGGGCCCTATTAGCTGACGAATGAGGGGCAGCAAGATTTGGGAATGCCCGACCAGGAGGGCCCATGTAGCTTCCGACGGGAGCAGCTCATGGCGTCTGGCTGATGGTATAGCCTCAACTATCCATTTGCTCATCACCTGTTTAGATGCAGGGCATCCTCTCTTGAGTGACCCAAAGCAGACAAATAACTGCTCAGACTTACGCCACAGGGCAGCTCTGTGGATGTAGGTATCTAAAGCCTGAACGGGACATAACAGGTTAAGTTGTTCCTGATCTGGGGTATTAAAAGGTGGAAGATAAAAAGCATGCAACACTATTGGGCCCCCAACATTAACTGGGACCTTAGGAATATAACCCGGTCTCGGGTAGAGAAATGCCTTCACCATACCAGGTGCAAATTCCAGACATGAAGGAGCAACCGACAGGACATGGAAATCACCAATTCTCTTGATAGAAGAAATAGCAAGGAGAAATACGTTTTTTAAAGTGAGGAATTTTTCAGAAACCTCTTCGATGGGCTCGAAGGGATCCGAAGCCAGACCCTCAAGTACAATGGCCAAATCCCAAGCCGGTGCTATAGAGTGCAGTGCAGGTCTCAACCTCAGTGTACCACTGAGAAAACGATTAATTAAAGGATCTCTCCCGATAGAAGTACCCCACAGAGGGGTGTTGTAGGCCGATATAGCCGCCACGTAAACCTTTAGGGTGGAAGGAGATAATCTGGCAGAGAAACAATCTTGCAGGAAATCAAGAACTGAACCAACAGGGCAGTTAACAGGATCTAAGTGACGTTCACCACACCAGGTTGTGAATAATTTCCATTTCAATGCATAAAGTCTTCTTGTGGAAGGAGCTCTGGATTGGAGAATGGTGTCCACGACATCCGTCGAGAGACCGGATTGCCTGAGCCGGGCCCCCTCAGAGGCCAGGCCCACAGTTTCCACAACTCCGGCCGAGGGTGAAATATCATGCCCCCTGCTGGGACAGCAGGTCCCTCCTGAGTCGAATCTCCCTGGAAGAGCCGCCAGAAGAGACACTAAGTCCGAGAACCAAACTCGGGTCGGCAACTAAGGGGCTCTTAATAGCAGACGAGCCCCCTCCCGGCGAACCCTCTCCAGAACCCCCGGAAGCATAGATATCGGGGGAAATGCGTACAGGTGTAGCCTCGGCCACACCTGCACCATCGCATCCAGACCGAGAGGAGCTGGATATGTGAGGGAGAACCATAGCGGACAATGGGTTGTATCGTATGATGCGAAAAGGTCTACTTGAGCCTGACCGAAATCCTCCCACAGGAGCTCCACCACCTCGGGGCGAAGTCTCCACTCCCCTGCCCTCAGCCCCTGTCTCGACAGAATATCTGCTCCCACATTCTGACGCCCCGGAATATATACTGCCCTGTGTGACAGCAATTTCCCCTGGGCCCAAAGGAGGATCTGATGGGCCTGTTTGCAAAGGTAGCGTGACCTCAGACCCCCCTGATGGTTGATATAAGAGACCACCGATGTGTTGTCTGTGCGGACCAACACATGATGGCCTCTCAGGTCTGGCAGGAAATATTTGAGTGCTCGAAATACCGCCATCATCTCCAAACGATTCATGTGCCAGGAACATTGATGATCCTGCCAAAGACCTTGCGCTGAGCGACCCCTCATGACCGCCCCCCATCCCGTGAGGGAAGCATCCGTCGAAAGCGTGACGCGACGACAAGAAGCGGCCACAGCACTGGACCCTGGGCGAGGAACCAAGGTTTCTTCCACATGACCAAGGCACGAAGGCATGGCCGCATGACCTTGATCTTGCGGAACGGATTTCCCCTCGGAGAAAACCCCTTGGTCCTGAGCCACCACTGCAGGGGTCTCATGTACAGAAGGCTGTAATTACATTCTGTACATACCCAACAGTCTCTGAAACTGTTTTACAGTGAGTGACTGGCCTAGTTTCACATTCTTTGTGGCTGTGAGAATCGCAGAAATACGAGCAGGAGATAGACGTGCCTGCATTGTGGTCGAATCCCAAATTACACCTAGAAAAGTGGACATATGAGCAGGGAGGAGCACACTCTTTTTGGTGTTGAGCCGCAACCCCAAACTCTTTATGTGGGACAGAATAACATCTCGATGCTGAACTGCCAACTGCTCTGACTGAGCTTAAATCAACCAATCGTCGATGTGATTTAATAAGCGGATGCCCTGGAGTCTCAACGGAGCCAGAGCTGCATCCACGCATTTTGTAAAGGTGCGGGGTGATAAACCTAGGCCAAATGGAAGAACCCGATATTGGTAAGCTTCACCCCCGAAAGCGAACCTCAAGAACCTCCTGTGGTGAGGATGGATAGATAAATGGAAGTACCCGTCCTTCAAGTCTATTGTGACAAACCAGTCCTCGGACTGAATCTGTGATACAATCTGTTTGAGTGTAAGCATTCTGAACTTGAGTTTCTGAACTCTGGTGTTTAACTCGCGCAGATCTAGAATAGGACGCAACCCTCCATCCTTCTTTGGAACAATGAAGTGACGGCTGTAAAACCCTGACTCTCCGCTTGGAGGAGAAACCCTTTCTATAGCTCCCTTCTGAAGAAGTGTCAGTACTTCCTGCTCCATAACCAGAGCCTGCTTTGAGTCCACTATGGTAGGGAGGACCCCTTGAAATCTGGGCGGACGAGAACCGAACTGAATTCTGTAACCCTTTTCTATTATATGCAGGACCCATAGAGAAATATATGGCAGAAGTTTCCACGCTGCCAGAAATTCCGATAAGGGAACCAGTCTCTCGAGACTGGCCTCTGGATTTGATTGAACAATCATTTCGGCGCCCTGAAGCGGCGAACCGGCAGGGAACAACCGAACTGACCGTTCTACAACCATCCTCAGAGGATTGCACAGGGACGCTGACACCTCGGCGCCCTGAAGCGGCGAACCGGCAGGGAACAACCGAAGTGGCAACGCTCCGGCTCTCCTCCTTATTTTCTTGAAACCTATCAACGAAACAGTTTATAGCGTTGCCGAACAAACTTGTAGGTGACAGCGGTGCGTCCAGAAGAACAGACCTATCTTTATCCTTTATTTCTGATAAATTCAACCATAAATGATGCTCCGTGGCCAGATAGATCCGGAGAGATAGATCTGTCGTGCGAAAATAAGTGCAGATACGTAGGTCCCCGTTTTTCTTTCAAACCAGCACCAGTGGAGAGGCAAATTCGCTTGTAGTCTTACGAATTACATCTCTCTCCTCCATTAAGGACTTTGCGCAGAACCTGATACTGACTCGGGGGCACTCTCCGGTCTGGCAAGCGAAAAGGTCTGGCATCAGTAAGGTGAATTCTGTGCATGAATTGTTCAGACTTACCTTCAGAAACCTCACATGAGTCGATGTCCCGCCCACCCAGACCAACACGCAGCAGCTGCTCATTTAACTCATTCTCCCCTCTACCCTGGCTTGATGTGGAGTCAGCCACCTGAGAACAGCTCAACAGAAAAACATCTTTACCAGTAGGTACAACATCTTCCATATCTTTAAGTGCCACACATGCAAACACATCAGCGATCTTTGCATTACGTCTCAACAATATTTGCTGATGAGACATGTTAATGAGCTTCAGTGGTACCCAACCGTCACCCCACCAAGGCGTGACAAGTCTAGCCACTAACACATGTCTGATGGGCTGATCTGGAGGTAGTAGGTTCAGTTATCACAGTACTACCTGGGGAAATGGCACAAGACTTATCCAACTTTACCCACGACAGGTATTCACAGCCAGGTTCCAGACACACTGCTGAAGTACACCTGACTGTACCAATCTTGTCTGGGATTTCCCCACCCTTCCAACGTTCCACCCCTGCCAACATGGAAAGAAACTGTCCAGATTCTAAATCGGCATTCCGACATGGAGAAGACAATGCTTTCCAGTATGCAGCACAACGTTTAGACTGATGGATCACATGTTTGATTACGTTTGTTCCGATTATAAGTTCATCCAATTGGCCTTGAACAACCAGAGTAGGCACAATGATCTTACAGCCTTACACTTCCATTTCAACATCATAAGCAGATTTAGGCTTCACTCGACTACCGCCACAGCCTATTAGAACTACATCAAAATTGGATTCATTCTCTTTTTGCAACACACCAGCATCGAGGGGTCTGGCCTCAGCCCTTTCACTCATTGTGCAGGCCATTGCCCCGCTATCGATCATGCCACCAAGAGTTAACTTGTTCCCCACGATGACTGGTGTGTAAAACAAACTATCGCTTCTGCATATTGTGTTGGAGTTCTGCATAATCACATTTTCAGTCGAATCACAAAAGTCTTTGACCAAAGTAAATGCATCTTCAACATCAGCTATATGGGAGTTGTCGCTTAGACCCGTACATCCCCCCACCATATACAAGTCCAATAGTTTCCCCCAGTCGGACTGCGATGAGCAGACACTCTGTGTGGACATGCATTGTGTGAGTGCCCTGAGGAAAAACAAGAGGAACACAGTCTTTCTCTAAGGCAATGAATTTTGGTGGAATGTGTTCGCGATTTACAGACATCACATATTCTCAATCTATCACCTTGTCTAAAATCAGCACTGTGCGAAGGATGAACATTGTTATTTTGTGCCACCTTCTCTAGCACTTGTTCCAGCATACTCATCATACGGCTGAAGATCTCCCCATCTGTCTTTCGCACACTTTGTGCCATGGAAGAGACCGGATCAGTACAATGAGCACCACATGGCTTACTGTCTGCAGATAGGGAAACATTGGAACAGCTTGTCTGTGCATTCAATAGACAATGTTCAGATGGCTGTGATTGGTCATCGTACTGAACGACAGCAGCAAGGTTACGGAGATGAGGACTACTCTGTCTCAATGGTGCTCTTTTTTCTCTCTGGTAATCATCCAGCCACTGCTGAATGTCTCTAGCATTCCACTCATCAATCGGCTTGTATTTTAAAGAGGCATGATAACTCAGGGTCAGGGCAGCGTTTCACAAACATACGGGCCACCTCCATGCTAATATTATCCATAACTCTAACCTGTCTGCGCAACCCTTCCTCAGCCAAATCAGCTGCTTTGTTAAGCCTTATCCAGTAATCGACTGGATTTTCTTTAGGCTCTGGACATGTTGAATAAAAATCAGCCAGAGGTAAACAAAAAGAAGCATCGCTGAAGTACTTGAGCAGTATGGAATAGATAATGTTAGGGTTATGCACCACATCCAGAGAAACATCACTCCTCAACCCAAATTTAACAATGTCCCTTGCCTTGCCCATTAATCTCGACAGTATCTCATCAGCTTGGTCAATTCAATCCAATCATAGACAGAGTATTTATCAGAGCCGTCACCTTTAAATGCCACTGGTTCTCTGTCAATTTTAACATGAACTGTGACTTGAGGCGTATTTTGACTGACGTTCCTCAAATAACTTGTGAGTTACAATTTGCATTTACAACTCCTGTTTCAGCGAGTCTCGCCATGATTGAATCACCTATTTGGGTTCCGAGTCTACCCATCATATCTGTCAATTGTTGCAATGCATGGTCAGTATTGTCAACTCTTGGAGTGGAAACAAAAGGCCCATCCCCCAAAAATTGCCTCGTCAGATTTGTTGTAGTATGTCCAAGCCCTGTACCCCTTTCACTATCACACATAAACTGGAGATTGCCAACCCATCCACAAGATGATTCACTGCGTGTCATACCACCATTATTCATCCCAGAAAGTAAAACACCCCTCCTCCAAGGGACAAATGGGCTAGTAGCATCATGATCTGAGGGAAATTTCTCAGCCATTAATTCAAAGTGGATGGGAGGGGGGGATAAAGAAATAAAATAAAAATAAAGAAATAAAATAATTAAATTGCAAGTACACAAAACAAAAGATAAACTTGCATAATCGGATGTAATTAGATTACAAAAACATAAAATGGCGAATTGAGTCCAAAGTTCACCAAGTGTTCCACTTGTTTTGTTAAGTACCAGTAATAATGCAAAAGGAACAACAAACCAGTCCACTATTTATCCAGTTCTTTCAATTCCGTGATGAAAATATGAAGCACATGGAGATTCAGCAACCACACAGCGATCTGCGTCATGCAGATCTTCACGATGCGTCGAGTCACGGCACCAGTTTAACGCTTCTCATTCAGCACTCAAATCATGTGCAGCACTCAAATCATAGACGTGACACGGAGAACTGCGTTTCATGCATTGTTTACTGTAACACAAGGAAAAATTACATCTCTTTTGTAATTTTGGCGAACAACAGGCTTGAGAGAAGAGACATGAAACACGGGGTGAACACGGCGGAGATTGGATGGCAATCTGAGCCTCACAGAGACAGGGCTAAGGACCTGAATTATACGATAGGGCCCAATAAATTTGGGGGACAGTTTACGAGACGGATACTGGAGAAGAAGATTGGCGGTGGAAAGCCACACTTTTTAACCAATGGCATAACGGGGACTCTTGATACGGCGTCTGTTAGCGGACCGACGGGTGATGGAGCGAGACTTTAAAAGAGCTGATCTCACAGTCCTCCAGGTTCGTTTGCAGCATAGGATAAACGCATTAACGGATGGAATGTTAGACTCAGGACTCGAAGGAAAGAGAGAGGGTTGGTACCCTAAACAGCTCTGAAAAGGAGATAGGCCGGTGGCGGATGAGGGAGCGGAATTGAACGCGTACTCTGCCCATGGAAGTTGCTCAGACCAGGAGGCAGGGTTGCGGTACGCGAGGCTTCGCAGAATACGGCCAATGGTCTGATTAGCGCGTTCAGCTTGTCCATTTGTCTGGGGGTGAAAACCCGAGTAGAGGCTGACCGTGGCTCCGATGAGGCGACAGAACTCTTTCCAAAACAGGGAAGCGAAGTGTGGACCTCTATCGGATACGATATTCTCGGAGAGACCGTGGATCTTAAAAATGTGATCGACGACAATTTGGGCGGTCTCCTTGGCAGAGGGAAGCTTTGGAGCTTGGAGGAGTGGCCCCACTGAAGGACGGCACGACGAGCGGAGGGAGGAACAAATAATTAACCCTTAGGGCAGCCACGGGGAGTTATGGCGTGGGAAAGCGCGCGCTTAACGGTTCGTTCTATTCCCCAAGTAACAGCCCCTACCATTCGTTCCTGAGGAAGGATAGACTCGATGGGTGACGTCTCGGGGGAGGAGAATTGACGAGACAGCGCGTCAGGCTTTAAATTCTTTGAACCAGGGCGGTAGGAGAGGGAGTGAATATAGCTGTCCTTCCACCTGAATGTGGCAGTCTTGCAATTCTAAAAAAAAGTAGATGCGCAGTTACAAAAAAATGCATGCAGTACTATACATACAGTAATGTAGTTTGCAAATGTCTATTGGAACAGTTGTATATAGTGCAGTACAGTAAATTTGCTATTACAAAAATACAGTAATCCCTTCTCTGAATGTCCTTACTATGGTGGACACAGAAAATCGGCTCAAATTGGGTTGCACTCTAAAGCCGTGTCTCCCCCGCAGGAACTTTCCTAAGGAACTAGGAACTTTGGGGTGGTACTCGGTGTGTTTACACCGCAGGAACCAGGGTCTAAATTAAGTTCTGGGTAAAATTACCCCCCCCCCCCCCCCAGAAAGTCCCTGCTGGCGAGGTAGTACTTTTTCAGCGTTCAGGAACTTTCGGGGTGGGACTTGTGTGCGGAACATGCTGATTGGTTGAGCTCACGTCACATTTTATTCGTTGACTCCACGCAGCATTTTATTTTAGCTGCCATTTTTAAAAACCGCGCTTCCTGGCTTCGTGCAGTAAAGAGTTGTCTGGAAATTAATATGGAGTTTAGAAAAAAAATACGACCAGAGCAAAACGCACTCAAAACTCAAAACAAACTCGCAGACTGGGAGGAGCAGTCGCACGCAGTTCAACGTCACCAGACTAATCTTCCCGGTACTTTAGTCCGCGGTGTAAACGCAGTAAGCAACCGGTCTGGGGCAAAAAAAGTTCCTATGAAAAAAGTTCCTGGGACAAATAGTTCCTGGTAATTGCGGTGGAGACGCGGCTTAAGTCCTGCTTCCCTCATTGTCAGTCCATGGAGAAGAACATGGTCTATTACTGTTGCTCGAATTTCATCAGATATTTCCACTCTTTGTCTTCCTCTTACTCCTCCTTCTCCTCTTCCTTGCCCCCTCCTGCTCCTCCTCTCTTCCTCTTTCTTGCCCTCCTCCTCCTCTTCCTCTTTCTTGCCCCCTCCTCCTCTTCCTCTTCCTCTTTCTTGCCCTCCTCCTCCTCTTTCTTGCCCTCCTCCTCCTCCTCTTCCTCTTCCTCTTCCTCTTTCTTGCCCTCCTCCTCCTCCTCTTCCTCTTCCTCTTCCTTGCCCCCTCCTCCTCCTCCTCCTCTTCCTCTTTCTTGCCCTCCTCTTCCTCCTCCTCCTCTTTCTTGCCCTCCTCCTCCTCGCCCTCCTCCTCCTTTTCCTCTTCCTTGCCCCCTCCTCCTCTTCCTCTTCCTCTTTCTTGCCCTCCTCCTCCTCTTCCTTGCCCCCTCCTCCTCTTCCTCTTCCTCTTTCTTGCCCTCCTCCTCCTCTTTCTTGCCCTCCTCCTCCTCCTCTTCCTCTTCCTCTTCCTCTTTCTTGCCCTCCTCCTCTTCCTCTTCCTCTTCCTTGCCCCCTCCTCCTCCTCCTCTTCCTCTTTCTTGCCCTCCTCCTCCTCCTCTTTCTTGCCCTCCTCCTCCTCGCCCTCCTCCTCCTCCTCTTCCTCTTTCTTGCCCTCCTCCTCCTCCTCCTCTTCCTCTTTCTTGCCCTCCTCCTCTTCCTCTTTCTTGCCCTCCTCCTCCTCTTCCTCTTTCTTGCCCTCCTCCTCCTCTTCCACTTTCTTGCCCTCCTCCTCCTCCTCCTCCTTCTCTTCCTCTTCCTTGCCCTCCTCCTCCTCCTCCTCTTCCACTTTCTTGCCCTCCTCCTCCTCTTCCTCTTCCTCTTTCTTGCCCTCCTCCTCCTCTTCCTCTTCCTCTTTCTTGCCCTCCTCCTCCTCCTCCTCTTCCACTTTCTTGCCCTCCTCCTCCTCCTCCTTCTCTTCCTCTTCCTCTTTCTTGCCATCCTCCTCCTCCTCCTCTTACTCTTTCTTGCCCTCCTCCTCCTCCTCCTCTTCCTCTTCCTCTTTCTTGCCCTCCTCCTCCTCTTCCTCTTCCTCTTTCATTCCCTCCTCCTCCTCCTCCTCTTCCTCTTTCTTGCCCTCCTCCTCCTCTTCCTCTTTCTTGCCCTCCTCCTCCTCCTCCTCTTCCACTTTCTTGCCCTCCTCCTCCTCCTCCTTCTCTTCCTCTTCCTCTTTCTTGCCCTCTTCCTCCTCCTCTTCCTCTTTCTTGCCCTCCTCCTCCTTCTCTTCCTCTTCCTCTTTCTTGCCCTCTTCCTCCTCCTCCTCTTCCTCTTTCTTGCCCTCCTCCTCCTCCTCCTCTTCCTCTTCCTCTTTCTTGCCCTCCTCCTCCTCCTCTTTCTTGCCCTCCTCCTCCTCTTCCTCTTCCTCTTTCTTGCCCTCCTCCTCCTTCTCTTCCTCTTCCTCTTTCTTGCCCTCTTCCTCCTCCTCCTCTTCCTCTTTCTTGCCCTCCTCCTCCTCCTCCTCTTCCTCTTCCTCTTTCTTGCCCTCCTCCTCCTCCTCCTCTTCCTCTTTCTTGCCCTCCTCCTCCTCTTCCTCTTCCTCTTTCTTGCCCTCCTCCTCCTCCTCTTCCTCTTTCTTGCCCTCCTCCTCCTCGTCGCCCACCTCGCATATGCACTTGTCCTCGTCCTCTCACATTGTTTCTTTTATCCATTCTCAGACTTTCTCCTTCCCGCCTTCAACAACCTGTTTGCTCTCTGAACTGGCTTATATTGGTTGTGTCACGTTTGAAACAGGTTGAATCAGTTTTGAGTGGTTGTGTTCAATCAAATGACATGTGTTCTCTATTTGTATTTGATTGTTGCCACTTGTGTTTACCAGTATGGATGACATCTGCATTAGAGTGCAGAATGTGTTTTGAGAATGAGTTTTGCTGAAAAGGCTAAGTGAGATCCACAAATTGTGTTTTACCATGTGAAATTGTTTACGGTATTGACAACAGACTTCACAATTAGCTAAATGAGTTTAGGCAACTGAGAACTTTGTTCAGCCAATGGATTTTAGTGTTTTAGCAATTGAGAAAAACTAAATAAAACAAAACAGTAATTTTGGTGAAAGACATAACATTTATAGTAACATTTTTTTGACAATGAATTTACACAGTTTTGTAGATTTACAAAAAACTTTAATTTGTATACTGTACATATGGGAAAAAAGTTTTAAGAGCGCGAAACAACAGTTTAAGATGTTAAAGCAACACAATGGGCTCCCCTATTATGATTTTGATTATCATTCTTACAGTTTTTTTATTCGCTTAGGTAGTTTTTTCACAAGTAAGGTGTTTCAAAACTCTTAGGACAAAAATCCAAACTGATCACGCTTGTAAACACAGCAAGTCATTCTTTCAAAACATGATCCCATGCTTTCATTACAGTAATACACATTTCAGTCCACATAATCATTGTTTCAAACACAAGATTAATGTAATATGTAATGAGAAATTTTGGTTTAATCACAGAAACACAACAGTATGATCTTCTTTCAATTTAGTACTTTTAACAATCAGTTCATTCAACAGCAAACAATGCAAAACACATGTTCCAAATCTCCCTTGTTGCTGAAATAACTACAGTATTACAGGATACAGTTCCCACATTACAAAATACACATGCATTACCTAACTTATGTAATTGAATCCATAATGTCTGTAATAGTATCTGCAGTGGGTTATTAAAAGCTGTGATGAAGTATGACCCAGCCATGAGGTTCTGTGAACAGAGTTTGCTGGCAATACAGTAAATTATTTCACTCTATAGCATTTGACTGAATCTAAACTGTAGTGGACTTTACAGATAAAGGTTGGGTTACAGTAATGTGGCAGTCTCTACCATGGTAATCTGTTTACAGTATCACATGGCATACATACTGTAATGTAAAACTCTGTATTTGATCCCTTCTACTGATGCAACTCTAATCAATCTGATGTTTTACAGTCATCGACCGTTTCCTCTCTCTTATACTCTATTCTGCTTTACAGTGTTTTCACAAATAGCAAATTTCTCTGTATCCCTCTCACACACAGACACACACACATCATCGTACACACACTTTGAACATAGTGGTGGTTATTATCTATAAATCACTTATGTAAAAAGAATTCATTACATTTGGTTATCCATGTCGGAAATTGCAAACAGGTTCTATAGAAACTGTATATAGAATCAATATCTATAGAAATCTATAGGTGTACCAAATGATTCATTGATTAACCATTAAGATCAGTTGGATTAAATAATAGACAAATGTATTAAACTGAACAAAAAGAGATGCAAATGAAAAGTTTGATAATAAGAACTTTATGAAAGGCAGTTACTGTGAATGAAACATTTATGTAGATGAAACATTTATTTTGTGTTGTGAAAAGGATACTTTGTGATTTTGTGAATTGTACTAACACAATTAAAAACACAATGAAATGTTTGAAAAAAGTGCACTTTTGATGATCTGTTGTGATATTAGCACTAAGAGTTGTGAAAATGTGCATCTTACTTGTGAAAATAGTACCAAAGCAAATAAAAAAAACTGTATGATACACTCATCTAAAGTAGTTACAGTTTCACTGCATTGCTAAAAAACATTTCTTGAAACCATCACTCTTTTTCTCAAAACCTTAAACAAATAAAAAACACATTTTCAAACCACATTAACAGAACCTCTGACTCTTCTGGCAAAATCAATCAATTGCCTCAAAACTATTTTTATCTGTGCTCAAAATCAAACAATGCTCTCAGATCATACACACAGCGAGTCAAAATTATAAACACTACAGATCATTCATTAGACACTACATCAAAAAATGGAGAACACAGAATACAAAGCATGCAGTTAAAGAAAAAAAGTATATTGTAACAAAGTAAAAAAAATTGCAATTACGTAAAAAAGTATAGTAATGACAACTTACAGTAGTAAGGTGAACTAGAAAATAAAGTTTGATGAGACAAACTTTAAGTTGGCTTGAGAAAGCCGGACCAGAGAGTTTGAATAAGTTTAAAGTTTAAAGAAAGAAAGATTAGTTAGAAAGAGAAAGAAAGATGGATTAGTTAGAAAGAAAGATTAGTTAGAAAGAAAGATAGATTAGTTAGAAAGAAAGAAAGATTAGTTAGAAAGAAAGAAAGATAGATTAGTTAGAAAGAAAGATTAGTTAGAAAGAAAGAAAGAAAGAAAGAAAGAAAGAAAGAAAGAAGAAAGATTAGTTAGAAAGAAAGAAAAAAAGAAAGAAAGAAAGAAAGAAAGAAGAAAGATTAGAAAGAAAGAAAGAAAGAAAGAAAGAAAGAAAGAAGAAAGATTAGAAAGAAAGAAAGAAAGAAAGAAAGAAAGAAAGAAAGAAGAAAGATTAGTTAGAAAGAAAGAAAGAAAGAAAGATTAGTTAGAAAGAAAGAAAGAACAAGTAAAAAAGAAAGAAAGAAAGAAGAAAGATTAGTTAGAAAGAAAGAAAGAAAGATTAGTTAGAAAGAAAGAAAGAAGAAATATCAGTTAGAAAGAAAGAAAGAAGAAAGAAAGATTAGTTAGAAAGAAAGAAGAAAGATTAGCTAGAAAGAAAGAAAGAAAGAAGAAAGATTAGTTAGAAAGAAAGAAAGAAAGAATTAGTTAGAAAGAAAGATTAGTTAGAAAAAAAGAAAGAAAGAAAGAAAGAAGAAAGATTAGTTAGAAAGAAAGAAAGAAAGAAGAAAGATTAGTTAGAAAGAAAGAAGAAAGATTAGTTAGAAAGAAAGAAGAAAGATTAGTTAGAAAGAAAGAAAGAAAGAAAGAAGAAAGATTAGTTAGAAAGAAAGAAAGAAAGAAAGAAAGAAATAAGAAAGATTAGTTAGAAAGAAAGAAAGAAAGAAGAAAGATTAGTTAGAAAGAAAGAAGAAAGATTAGCTAGAAAGAAAGAAAGAAAGAAGAAAGATTAGTTAGAAAGAAAGAAAGAAAGAAAGATTAGTTAGAAAGAAAGAAAGAAAGAAAGATTAGTTAGAAAGAAAGAAAGAAAGAATTAGTTAGAAAGAAAGATTAGTTAGAAAGAAAGAAAGAAGAAAGAAAGAAGAAAGATTAGTTAGAAAGAAAGAAAGAAAGAAATAAGAAAGATTAGTTAGAAAGAAAGAAAGAAAGAAGAAAGATTAGTTAGAAAGAAAGAAGAAAGATTAGCTAGAAAGAAAGAAAGAAATAAGAAAGATTAGTTAGAAAGAAAGAAAGAAAGATTAGTTAGAAAGAAAGAAAGAAAGAAAGAAGAAAGAAGAAAGATTAGTTAGAAAGAAAGAAAGAATTAGTTAGAAAGAAAGATTAGTTAGAAAGAAAGAAAGAAAGAAAGAAAGAAGAAAGATTAGTTAAAAAAAAAGAAAGAAAGAAAGAAGAAAGATTAGTTAGAAAGAAAGAAAGAAAAAGAAAGAAAGAAAGAAAGATGAGTTAGAAAGAAAGAAAGAAAGAAAGAAGAAAGATTAGTTAGAAAGAAAGAAGAAAGATTAGCTAGAAAGAAAGAAAGAAATAAGAAAGAAAGAAAGATGAGTTAGAAAGAAAGAAAGAAAGAAAGAAAGAAGAAAGATTAGTTAGAAAGAAAGAAAGAAAGAAGAAAGATTAGTTAGAAAGAAAGAAAGAAAGAAGAAAGAAAGAAAGAAAGAAAGAAAGAAAGATTAGTTAGAAAGAAAGAAAAAGAAAGAAAGATGAGTTAGAAAGAAAGAAAGAAAGAAAGAAGAAAGATTAGTTAGAAAGAAAGAAAGAAAAAGAAAGAAAGAAAGAAAGATGAGTTAGAAAGAAAGAAAGAAAGAAAGAAAGAAGAAAGATTAGTTAGAAAGAAAGAAAGAAAGAAAGAAGAAAGAAGAAAGATTAGTTAGAAAGAAAGAAAGAATTAGTTAGAAAGAAAGATTAGTTAGAAAGAAAGAAAGAAAGAAAAAGAAAGAAAGATGAGTTAGAAAGAAAGAAAGAAAGAAAGAAAGAAAGAAGAAAGATTAGTTAGAAAGAAAGAAAGAAAGAAAGAAGAAAGATTAGTTAGAAAGAAAGAAGAAAGATTAGCTAGAAAGAAAGAAAGAAGAAAGATTAGTTAGAAAGAAAGAAAGAAAGAATTAAATAAGAAAGAAAGATTAGTTAGAAAGAAAGAAAGAAAGAAAGAAAGAAGAAAGATTAGTTAGAAAGAAAGAAAGAAAGAATTAGTTAGAAAGAAAGATTAGTTAGAAAGAAAGAAAGAAAGAAAGAAAGAAAGAAGAAAGATTAGTTAGAAAGAAAGAAAGATTAGTTAGAAAGAAAGAAAGAAGAAATATTAGTTAGAAAGAAAGAAAGAAAGAAAGAAAGAAAGAAAGAAAGAAAAAAAAGATTAGTTAGAAAGAAAGAAAGAAAGAAGAAAGATTAGTTAGAAAGAAAGAAAGAAAGAAGAAAGATTAGTAAGAAAGAAAGAAAGAAAGAAAGAAAGAAAGAAAGAAAGAAAGAAAGAAAGAAAGAAAGAAAGAAGAAAGAATAGTTAGAAAGAAAGAAAGAAAGAAAGAAAGAAAGAAAGAAAGAAAGATTAGTTAGAAAGAAAGAAGAAAGATTAGTTAGAAAGAAAGAAGAAAGATTAGTTAGAAAGAAAGAAAGAAAGAAAGAAAGATTAGTTAGAAAGAAAGAAAGAAAGAAAGATTAGTTAGAAAGAAAGAAAGAAAGAAAGAAAGAAGAAAGATTAGTTAGAAAGAAAGAAAGAAAGAAGAAAGATTAGTTAGAAAGAAAGAAAGAAAAAGAAAGAAAGAAAGAAAGAAAGAAAGAAAGAAAGAAAGAAAGAAAGAAAGAAGAAAGATTAGTTAGAAAGAAAGAAAGAAGAAATATTAGTTAGAAAGAAAGAAAGAAAGAAAGAAGAAAGATTAGTTAGAAAGAAAGAAAGAAAGAAGAAAGATTAGTTAGAAAGAAAGAAAGAAAGAAGAAAGATTAGTTAGAAAGAAAGAAAGAAAGAAAGAAGAAAGATTAGTTAGAAAGAAAGAAAGAAAGAAGAAAGATTAGTTAGAAAGAAAGAAAGAAAAAGAAAGAAAGAAAGAAAGAAAGAAAGAAGAAAGATTAGTTAGAAAGAAAGAAAGAAAGAAGAAAGATTAGTTAGAAAGAAAGAAAGAAAGAAAGAAAGAAGAAAGATTAGTTAGAAAGAAAGAAAGAAGAAATATTAGTTAGAAAGAAAGAAAGAAAGAAAGAAAGAAGAAAGATTAGTTAGAAAGAAAGAAAGAAAGAAGAAAGATTAGTTAGAAAGAAAGAAAGAAAGAAAGAAAGAAGAAATATTAGTTAGAAAGAAAGAAAGAAAGAAAGAAAGAAAGAAGAAAGATTAGTTAGAAAGAAAGAAAGAAAGAAGAAAGATTAGTTAGAAAGAAAGAAAGAAAGAAGAAAGATTAGTAAGAAAGAAAGAAAAAAAGAAAGAAAGAAAGAAAGAAAGAAA
>NW_027509222.1:1467500-1595000 GCF_051911475.1 Siphateles boraxobius
AAGTGCATCACAGTGCAAAATGTGTTTTAGTTAGAGAATGTTTTAGAGTTTTGAAAAAAGAGTTCATGAGATTTGCAAACAGTGTTTTAACTACCTGAACTTGTTTAATGTTTTACAGAAGAGTGATTTATTCAAAGAGTGATTTATTCGACAAATTTGTTTAGGCTATTGAGAATTTGGTTCAGAGAATGGGGGTTAGTGTTTTAGCAATTCAGAAAAACTGTAATAGTGATGCACACTAACACTAGTCAAGATGAAAGAGCATGTTTGTAATAAAATTGTAATATAATATGTAATGTCCAGCCCTCATTCGGGAAACACATATTATGCGCTGATAAATGAGACTCGCGGATGCGCGCGCACCTCACTGGGACAGCGCGCGGAGCAGACACACACACACACACAAACACACACACACACACACACGCTTTAACCACAGGGCAGCAATACAACGGTAAGATATTGATCGGCTATTCGTTTGATTAGGGTGAATTAGTAGGCTAGTCTGGAGTCTTAAGAATGATTTATAAAACAGGAGACATGAGATGGAGAGTTAGATTACGTCAGTTACTAAGATTAGCCTACAGATTTTCTGAGCTCATGAGGTTGCAGAATAAGTTCTGTAAATGTTAAGGGTGCTCAAGATTAAACACAAAATACTGTTAAGTGGTAAAACAAATAAATTTTGAACATTCTGAAAATGTCTGTATTGATTAGGCTCATAAAATGTGTCTGATAAGTCACAATTAGCCTACAGAAAACGCGATCTGACTACACTTTAGCTATATTAGGTGATCAAAATAATGGTTATGTTCAATGTACTCATTGTGTTGATGTTGTTTTGTGAAACACTTGTGCTGTTATTTAGGTGAGATATGGGTAAAGTTAGGGACAGGTTTAGTGGGATGGTTAGGTTTAAGAGTGAGTTAACGTGTGTGTCAAGATCAACAGTGTATTTATTTATGTATTTTAGTTCGGACTAAAATAATAACACACATAAACAATTGTACTTTTCACATCTTTATTGAATCATTGATCATTCAGTGAAGAAAGTAGCCTAAGTAAACCCTTGAATTTAGTAACTTGTAGACATGTAATTAAAAATAGTGTGTATATTTTATTAATAAAATTGTGGTTCAGTGTTATTGCGAATATTTCACTAATGAAACCAATAGATACACTTTCCTAAATTTGTTTTATAGTTCTTAATTCTTATGGTTAGGTTGTGAATAACTGCATGTAACTCAGAGTCAAATATAAACAGGTAATTTCCATTCACTCTAAATCACATTTTTTTGAGAGTCAACTTAAAATAAAAAGCACATTTCACTAAAAATAATAAATTCTTTGTGTCATAGACTAAATAATTTAAGATATTTTACATGATATGTAGATTCCATTAAAGAAATCAAGCCTAAAAAATGCAGTGTCATTAGGGTGACCACCATCAAACAAACCACATGTGGAACGATTATAAGTTTGTGTGGGACATGTTACCAACACTAAAATATAACCTGAAACTGTTATATAGTGTTTATCTAACTTAATAAAAACATTTGTACTCTGCATTTCAGCTGATAAAAATTCTTTCTTCTTTAATCCCTTCCAGAAAACACCATTACATCAAAATGCAACATAACATGTCTTTATTTTACAAGACATTTAAACTCAACATCACTGAGCCCAAAGACATCATGCAGATCACTATTTCTGAAACAGTTCTGACCAAGTCCAACTAAAATCCAACAAAATAAATAATGAACAAATGATAAACCAACATGAATTTAGATCATTGACAGTCTAATATATTAAAGGTATAGTGGAGGATTTTCTTTTTCCGGGTGGGTATCCTATACTATTGGTCCACCTAAGTGTCAATCATTCAGGTGATATGTTTACGTAAGGCCGTCGTACGTGCTCGTCCCTATGTAGTTTTAGCTTTCTGCGCATGCACACTTTCAGGTGTATTATGTGTGATGAGTTACGGTTTCAGCCATTCCTTTGAAAATGGCTGAGGGTCGAAAGAGAAAAAATGTATACGAAGTGTATGATAAGAAGAGAAATGCCGCAGAAAATAGAAACAAGACCAGAGTGATTTTGGGTGAATATTTCACACGCTGGCGTGCGCTAAAAGCACAGGTTGGGCTTCCCACTGATGCCGCAGATTCTACTAGACAGGTAAAGTTTGTCATGCTATTTGGACAAATCCATTTAAAATCACTGCTAGTAAAAGTTAATGTAAGCTATGATTAGCGATGCTAGCCCTGGCACAAGTCATGCACCGCGTAGACACGGTAAACATCTCAATTTGTCTAGAGTAGCCTTATGACCAAATGGTACTAGGAACTAGGCTTGTGCATGCTCTCTCGTGCACACGTTTAATAGGCGTTCCCTCTCAGGAGCAAATAGAGTGTTGCGCATGTGCATTTTTTAAAAAATTGGAGAGGGCGGGTCTTCTCTAAAATTCGGAAAGATCCTCCACTATACCTTTAAGAATATATTAAACCAAAAACGTTCATATTTTTTTAGAAAGGATGTGAATTAAAACAACCACAGCAGCAACAAGTTGATAAATTCTGTTAAATAAAAAATTTTATTTACCGAATTAACCAATTGTTTTCTGACAGAAACACATGGAACGAATCACCGCTCCACATTTTGATTGACGGCGTCACAACCCACTAGTGACTGTGTTTACTCCTGTGCTTTCAACCATTGGATAGGATTTTAAAAACGGCTGTTGTATTTGTACTTCTGACGAAGCGTAGTTAAATATAGGTGAAAAACTAAGCCGCAAAAAGAATGAATAAAATGCTTTCTTAAAAAGGCAAAAGAACGCATGCACGTTTTCTTAATATGATAATTAAAAACAAACAGACTGATGAAAATGCTGGACATTTTCTCAATATGCGACGTGCGGGACAAGGGGTGAAAATGCTGCGCGGTACAACGCAAAGCGGGACGGGTGCTCACCCTACGTGTAATATTGTTACCATCATTTTTTTACATAAATAGCACATTTTGACCAATCATGGAGCATCCCACCCAACTCCAAACTCTTTTTGGTTTATTGCACGTTACGCCCAAAACACACCCATTACTCATTCAGAGAATAGAGACAAAACACACCCATTACTCATTCAGAGAATAGAGACAAAACACACCCATTACTCATTCAGAGAATAGAGACAAAACACACCCATTACTCATTCAGAGAATAGAGACAAAACACACCCATTACTCATTCAGAGAATAGAGACAAAACACACCCATTACTCGTTAAGAGAATAGGGACGACCCTTTTAGACCATGCACCGGGAGCGCCGACCATTTTTCCCATCATTAAACTAGCAAAAGTGGATTCGGACGTGCCCTAAGTGCACTTGCTCCGTGCGCTTTAGACCATGAGCTTAGACTGTTAATATAGGGCCCTGCATCTCTCTTGTGCAATTTTAAGATCCTGTGAAAGCGTTTAGGATGGAGGTACGGTTCACACCAACTAATCTTTCTTAAGAACAGATTTATCGGTAACCAGACTTTGTGTGCACCTGTGCATCCCACATTTCCAAACACTTTCCTTTATTGACTCCCTCAACGAGTCGTAACAGAGGTTCACTTACTTTTTCCCCATCGCATGTCAGTTCATAAATTCATACAACATTCTTCCTCCACATTTAGCTTGGAAGATATCATGAGTTTAAGTTTGTTTTCAAATATTTGTTTAATCAACTTTCCTTGTGAGTGATGTTCACAAGTGCTGCTTTGCATTTGTGTTTCCTCTTTTGTGTGCTGAACTGACATGCTGCTGAACGAGTTCCTTGCTCTAGTGGCATTCTTGGCAGAATGCCTAAATGCCGGCAGGATAACAGTTTAGTAACATTTGCATAAAACAGCATTGTGATAATGCCTTTATCGTGACGATATATGTAAGGGATAATGTAGAGCGAGGCGGTTGTTATCGCAAATACAACCCCGACAGGCAGATCAGGACCACGACGCGAAGCGGAGCAATAAATCAATAATTTGACACAAAATATTGATTTAAAAAGGAGTTTATTGATTTAAAAACGATTGTATTGCTCCAGAGTGAACAGAACTGTGTCCATGACAACGCTCTGTTTTTCATGCGAACAGTGTGTTATACTTAGCAGCGGTTATCAAGAAATAACAGACCGCATTCAACCTTAGAATTCAATCAAGCCATGTAATATAATAGTGAAATATCTGCTTGCTGTCATTAATTTTTGCACAAGTGTAATTAAAATGCATTTGTATGATACACACCCCCCCCCCCCCCCCCCAATTTTGCAAACACCTTTGAACATTTTTTTTCCTTTTAAATCTGTTCTATGATTAATTGCTATTTCACATCCGTATTTCTTATAAGAATAACATTTTACAATCATTCTGTTTTCGCCACATGATAAAGAAACATTTTTTGCCACAGGCAAAAAAGATCAAGAAAGACTGCAGTTTCTTGGTAATCTAATGCAAATTATTGTGAGCAATGCAAATCGAGTCAAGTCAAGTCATGTTTGTTAACATTCCTCGTTATTCAAGTGTGAAAACCCCCAAAATTAAAGTGCTGCCATTACTCAGTGTACTCACCCTAATTTCTTTCATAGAAAACTCAAAAGAGGATAATGTTCAGGGGCGATTCTAGGATTTCAGTATTAGGGGGGCTCAGCCCACAATGAGGGTATGATTAAAACAAATAATAATAATATATTGTTTGTATACTAGGGTAGGCGTGAACATATATGATAGCTTTTTGTGAATAAAATACCAACATTTAAACAATACAACCATATCTATGCATCTCACGTCTTTATAATGATATTACAGTGCTCATTCTGAGGCAGTTAAAATAGAGACAGCTTCAGGTCACACTATAAACTAAACAGTAAAATTAAATAAAATCATTAAAAAATACTTAAATATTACTGATGTCATGGGTTGGGTCCACAATGAAGCAAGTAGAGCATCCGTTAGCAGTGGTCTAAATTTATTAAACTAAAAAGAAGGAAGGAGGAGGAGATGACAAAGGGAGTGACCCAGAGAAGAGCCCGTAAAACGAACGCCCCCAGGAGAACCAATGGAGGGAAGAGCCAGGAGCCCGACTGACTGAAGTGGAGCTGGGAGAGGTGTAGACCCAGGCGGAGCCGACGGGAACCTCAGGCTTGTTCAACTTCATGCAGCGCTTCGAAGACGGCTGATGACTCAAAGCAGTGCATGTCGGTTACAAATTGTGTCCAACTTGAGACAGCGCCGACTCCACATGACTGATGCATGCCATCAAAGTACCGCAAAAAGGATTCGAGAGCAGTGGCTGATTCATTCTGTGCAGTTTGTCCAGAGCGGCTGCACAAGCTCTGATGACGACACAGCTGATCCATGACTGGGCGGATTCACCGCATCACAACGATCACGTTTGTTTCGTGTTTATTCTCACACCGTTTTTTATACCAGTAAAATCTCTTTTCATGTAGTCACAATATTATATTGTGTCATTTTTATCAAAATAAAACTGATTAAAAAAACGTACACCCGACTTCATTGATCGTATATAGGCTTTATTCTTGTACAAACAGACGCCGCATTTAGCAGTACTGTACTAGGGTTGGGCCGATAGACGATGCCATCGTCCATTGCGATGGCTGACAGACATCACAATGTTGAGCCGGCATCGCGATCTGTTTCATCGAGCCGCAGTCGATGTCCAACACACCTAGAGACGACTGTAGGTCTGGAGTGGAGACAAGTGGGACAATGGTGGAACCAGAGGGGTGGAGAATCGAGGCGTAGCCGGAAAGACGATGAACCAAGGTGAAGCTAGAGGGACGAGGGACCAAGGTGGAGCCAATGGGCCAGAGGGTCGAGTTGGAGCTAATGGGTCAGAGGGCCGAGGTGGAGCTAATAGGTCAGAGAGCTGAGGTGGAGCCAGAGGGCAGAGGTGGAGCTAATAGGTCAGAGAGCTGAGGTGGAGCCAGAGGGCCGAGGTGGAGCTAATTGGTCAGAGGACAGAGGTGGAGCTAATTGGTTAGAGGGCCGAGGTGGAACCAATGGATCAGAGTGCCGAGGTGGAGCTAATGGGTCATAGGGTCGAGGTAGAGCTAATGGGTCATAGGGTCGAGGAAGAGCTAATGGGTCAGAAGGCCAAGGTGGAGCTAATTGGTCAGAGGGCCGAGGTTGAGCCAGAGGGACGAGGTGGAGCTAATTGGTCAGAGGGCCGAGGTTGAGCCAGAGGGCCAAGGTGGAGCTAATTGGTCAGAGGGCCGAGGTTGAGCCAGAGGGACGAGGTGGAGCTAATTGGTCAGAGGGCCGAGGTTGAGCCAGAGGGCCAAGGTGGAGCTAATTGGTCAGAGGGCCGAGGTTGAGCCAGAGGGCCAAGGTGGAGCTAATTGGTCAGAGGGCCAAGGTGGAGCCAATGGGTCAGAGGGCCGAGGTGGAGCCAATAGGTCAGAGGGCCAAGGTGGAGCTAATGGGTCAGAGGGGCGAGGTGGAGCCAGAGGGATCAACACACCAGGGCAGAGCTGGAGACTGGGAAGCCCAAAGCGGATCAGAGTAGCTGGACGGGATCAGTCGGGGGCTGAAGGGAGGTAATGGAGGCGGGCAGAGGAACAGAATGGTGTTGTCTGGGGCGGGACCAGTGGTGATGGAGACTTGAGGCTCGGCGGGACCAGTGACGAGATGTCAAGATGAGTGGGATCAATTGGGATTGGAGGCTTTGAGGAATTAAATCATCCAGCTCTTCATACCAATCCTTGGGTTCCTTGCACAGTACACCTTTAGTGGTGGGATTATGGGCTGGGCTCCAGTCCATACCTTTGAACTCCACTAAAACTCCCTCTGGGATGGACATCAGTACCGGCACTTGCACCTTGAGGCTCTAGGACAAAGATGGCCTCTGGAATTAGCACTGGCTCAGGCTTCATGGCGGTGGGCTTTGGCATATCTTCTGTAGTGGGTGTGGCTGAGGGCTGTCTGGGCTCTGGGTCAAATTGGGGCCCGAGGTGAGCATGGACCTTTTGAGCAGAAGGGCATAGAGGATGTATTGCTCCAGGGTGCAGAGAATACAGGGGTGATAAATGCTGAAATTAAGTGTTATTTTGTGTGTTTTTGCACAAGAATAATATAGTGAGAGATGTGTTGGTGTTTACAGGTTAATATTCTGTTATGTTTGGATTTATGGGAGTTTCTGTTATGTTGCAGTTTTGCAGGGGTTACCATTGTGGTGAAAAGTGGAGCCTGTGATTACAACAAGGATGGGGTGTTGAACTGTAGATCTATATTTATGTCTATAGTAATTTACATGTTTGTGTTGCACTAAATAAAACATTTCAGTTTGTTGACTTTTAAAATTGATTGCAACTGATTGCCTCAATTCTTTTAATATTTTTTTTTTAGTTCTGGCAACTTATTATGGTTTAAGGGTTCTTTGGATTTGTGGGGAATTCAGACAGATGTCAAACAGAGTTGTTGCAAAGTCCAGTGATTTTCCCCCCATTTTGTTTTATTATGCATCAACATGTTAAGCAAAGCCTTAACAAATAGACAGATATTTAAGTCATAACCCAATTGTGAAAGTTATTCTTTACGTGAAAAGAAATGCTTCATAGGTTAATTTAGACTGACCTTTCTGTATCTTTTGGATTGCACAGTTATGACGATGTCTTCTAGATAATATCATAAAAATATTTGCCATCAGATAAAACGTACAACAGAAGTCAGAGCTGAATTATTCAACTCATAAGACTTTTGATCTTTTTCCTACAAGAATATAGATAAGACACTTCACTCTGAGTTTAAACAGACATTAACATGTGTCAATATTTGATAATAATGGTTTCAAACGAATAGGATGTGAACAACCTCTTCACATGATCTATCTATCTATCTATCTATCTATCTATCTATCTATCTATCTATCTATCTATCTATCTATCTATCTATCTATCTATCTACCTATCTTTCTATCTATCTATCTACCTATCTATCTAAAATTAGATTTATTTATATAGCACTTTTCACAATGCACATTGTTTCAAAGCACGCAGCTTTAGAAAAAATTATGATATCTGAAATCATGTCTATCTCTTAATCCTAATCTAAACAGTATTACTATGTGTTTAGGTGTAGGATTCAAAACCACAAGAGTAAACAGTTGAACCGAAGACAGCCTGAAGTCAGCTGACACCCAAAACTGATCGCACATACAGTATCATACAGAATCAACACTGACAGTAGCTGAGAGCCTCATCAAACTTCAGTTTTACTGTTCCCACAATGGCTTTATTGAACGTCTCTTTGAACATCAACAACAGCTATTTCAAATCCAACTTCTCAGAATTAGAGGACACACAACTCACGGGGAAGAACTGGTCAGCTCTGTTCATTCTGGCCATTATATTTTTCACTGTTGTGGGGAATATACTGGTAATTATGGCGGTGTCCATCGAAAGCAAGCTGCACAATGCCACCAACTACTTCTTGTGCTCACTGGCCGTAGCAGATATGCTGGTGGGATTCCTGGTTATGCCAGCCTCACTTATTAGTATTCTTTACAGTAAGTACTATGCTTTTTTCTTTCTTTTTTAAACAACAAATGCACATAAAAAGTATGAAAATGTTTTTAAAGCATGCAAGCAAACCACAACTGAAACTGAAAGGCTGTATGGACAAGTCTCACAAAAGCTCTCGAAAAATACTTTTTTTTTTTACTGTCATGAAAAAAAAAGTGATTTTCCTTGAATGGCCTTCGTTGTTTTTATGCCAAATATATATTGGTAACACTTTACAACAAGGTCCTGTTCATTAACTTTAGTTAATGCATTAACTAACATTAACAATGAGCAATACATTTGTTACAGTATTTATTAATTTGTTAACGTCAGTTCATAAAAATACAACTGTTCACTGTGAGTTCAGGTCAATTAAATAATATTAACAGATACAACTTTTGATTTTAATAATGTATTAATAAATATTGAATTATTGACGAAGATAATTAAATGCTTTAGAAGTGTTTTTCGTTATTATTTCATTTATTTATCAAATATTGACAAATGAAATGGTATTTTTGTGTTACCAATAATTTCTTTACTTTTTCTTCTTTTCTTATTATTTTTTGGTGGTGAAATATAGCCCAAACATGTCTTTGTGAGATTCACCTGAATTTTATAGTTTGAAGTAATTGTAATATCAGTTTATTATAGATAATAAATATTGTTTGTGGAACAACTTAAGTAATGCTAACAGCTTATAATTTCAGTCAAGACAAAACCATTGTTTTTTCAGGTATTGATTTTTAGTTCCCTTTCGAGTTCCTGGGAACAGTCGTAACCCGATACGATTTTGGGCTATTTTGCTTTCATAACGTGTCTTCTTTGGAGCTACTGAAAAAGAAAATATTCAAAATACACATTTAAGAGTTTATTTATCTGATGTATGGAGTGATAAAAAGAGAAATCTTCTCTGTAAAACTTTTAAAGTAACACTATGTAGTTTTTCAACCTTCATAATATATTTCCAAGTCCCTTGTGATGGTACATCGACTTACAATAGGTTAAATGTCACGTCTGCCATAGCCTGACGTGGACTGTATCGCTTTTACTGGCACTATGTAACTTCGGGTTTCGGGTAGTAACCAGAGCACAAAAAGAACTACAAAATTCGACTGCTTTGCGGCATACATAGTTTTTCTTCGTTTGTGATGTCTTTCATAAAATCATGCATCATACTCCACCTTGTCTGTGGCCATTGTTGATTCCAAAGCCGGTGCTGGATAAACAGCGAGTGTGCGCGTACGACAGTCGGCTGCGGTAGGCTAAATTATTTACGACAGCGGTAATGGACAATTCCGCTTCCAACCTGTAGGGCGACCGCAGAGGAAAAGTTCCTTGGTGTTGCTTTAACCTTCAACTGTAATATGTCAACAAAATCTGACCTGGCTTTTTCCAATCTTCAGATTTCTGTTCCAGAAAAAAATGCAAATGAGTGCATATTTAATTCGATAATACATAATTTGCATATTTAAACATTTCAGAAAACTTGTAATGCAAAACAAGTGACTTAACGTACTGTGATTAATCATGTATGGTGATACTTTTTAGTTAACATTTTTATTTTATTCACTCATAAGCCGCGTTTCCACCGCAATTACCAGGAACTATTTGTCCCAGGAACTTTTTTCATAGGAACTTTTTTTGCCCCAGACCGGTTGCTTACTGCGTTTACACCGCGGACTAAAGTACCGGGAAGATTAGTCTGGTGACGTTGAACTGCGTGCGACTGCTCCTCCCAGTCTGCGAGTTTGTTTTGAGTTTTGAGTGCGTTTTGCTCTGGTCATATTTTTTTTGTAAACTCCATATTAATTTCCAGACAACTCTTTACTGCACGAAGCCAGGAAGCGCGATTTTTTAAAATGACGGCTAAAATAAAATGCTGCGTGGAGTCAACGGATCAAATGTGACGTGAGCTCAACCAATCAGCATGTTCAGCGCACAAGTCCGACCCCGAAAGTTCCTGAACGCTGAAAAAGTACTACCTCGCCAGCAGGGACTTTCTGGGGGGGAAATTTTTACCCGGAACTTCATTTAGACCCTGGTTCCTGCGGTGTAAACACACCAGGTACCACCCCAAAGTTCCTAGTTCCTGGGGAAAGTTCCTGCGGTGTAAACACACCGAGTACCACCCCAAAGTTCCTAGTTCCTGGGGAAAGTTCCTGCGGTGGAAACGCGGCTATAGTGTCTTGTCTTAACCCTCCGGCAGAGTCCTGCACTGGTCCATTTTTGGAGACCCGCCCCCGCCCGTACCCGCAAAGTTCAGCTCCAGATCCGACCCGTCACCCGTGATAATATCAAAATTAAATCCGCACCCGCCCAGACCCGTTAATATTTGGCCCGTTACCCGACCCGTGCCCGCAATAAATCACACACGCTAAAATCATTCCAACCAAAGTGCTTTATTTTTTATCTCGCACCTCTCTCAACATCACAATAGCCTCATGAATGGGCTAATAAAATAGGCTAAAGTGCGCTTTGTTTTGCGCCATTCAAGTAGCTTACATCGGCACCTAAATAGGCTATGGAACCTGATAACGCAAATGGACCTATTAATGGGGGGGGGGAAAGAACAAGACAAAATAAAACCTACCGGAGCCTGTCGCTCACAAACAATAGCCTATTTGTCAAGCCTCGTTGTCAACAATTTTATATACTCCACTCGACAACTTTAATTTGACTTCATCCACAGCTACTCCTGCAACGCACCAACTAGACTACGAGAAGCATCAACGAAAGTCACACTGTCGCAGTGGTGACGTGATGGGTCCAAAGGTCATATCGTTGTTATCGTTGTTTGTAATTTAGACACAAATATTGCACATATTTTTCATCCGATACCTGCTCGCAAGGAGTGCATTATTCGCCCGCATCCCCGCCCGTGAATTTTAGGAATGTCACACAATCCACCCGTTTTAGCCACTTTTATGCGGGTACCCGACCCGTTGCAGCACTCTGCCCTCCGGTGCTCTTCGCGTGATAGTCAAAAATGACAGATTTTTTTTCAAAGAACGGAATGTACTATATACAGGTGCTGGTCATATAATTAGAATATCATCAAAAAGTTTATTTATTTCAGTATTTCCATTCAAAAAGTGAAACTTGGATATAATATTCATTCATTACACACAGACTAATATATTTCAAATGTTTATTTAATTTAATTGTGATGATTAAAACTAACAACTCATAAAAATCCCAAATTCAGTATCTCCAAAAATTATAATATTACTTAAAACCAATACAAAAAAAGGATTTTTCGAAATGTTGGCCGACTGAAAAGTATGAGCATGTACAGCACTCAATACTTAGTTGGGGCTCCTTTTGCCTGAATTACTGCAGCAATGCGGCGTGGCATGGAGTCGATCAGTCTGTGGCACTGCTCAGGTGTTATGAGAGCCCAGGTTGCTCTGATAGTGGCCTTCAGCTCTTCTGCATTGTTGGGTCTGGCGTATCGCATCTTCCTCTTCACAATACCCCATAGATTTTCTATAGGGTTAAGATCAGGCGAGTTTGCTGTCCAATTAAGAACAGGGATACCATGGTCCTTAAATCAGGTACTGGTATCTTTGGCACTGTGTGCAGGTGCCAAGTCCTGTTGGAAAATGAAATCTGCATCTCCATAAAGTTTGTCAGCAGCAGGAAGCATGAAGTGCTCTAAAACTTCCTGGTAGACGGCTGCGTTGACCTTGGACCTCAGAAAACACAGTGGACCAACAACAGCAGATGGCATGGCACCCCAAACCATCACTGACTGTGGGAACTTTACACTGGACTTCAAGCAACATGGATTCTGTGCCTCTGTGACGCTGTGTCTTGTTCAAGAGTGGCTTGACACAAGGACTGCGACAGCTGAAACCCATGTCTTGCATACGCCAGTGCGTGGTGGTTGTTGAGGCACTGACTCCAGCTGCAGTCCACTCTTTGTGAATCTCCCCCACATTTTGAATGGGTTTTGTTTCACAATCCTCTCCAGGGTGCAGTTATCCCTATTGCTGGTACACGTTTTTTCTACCACATCTTTTCCTTCCCTTCGCCTCTCTATTAATGTGCTTGGACACAGAGCTCTGTGAACAGCCAGTCTCTTTGGCAATGAACTTTTGTGTCTTGCCCTCCTTGTGCAAGATGTCAATGGTCGTCTTTTGGACAGCTGTCAAGTCAGCAGTCTTCCCCATGATTGTGTAGCCTAAAGAACTAGACTGAGAGACCATTTAAAGGCCTTTGCAGGTGTTTTGAGTTAATTAGCTGATTAGAGTGTGGCACCAGGTGTCTCCAATATTGAACCTTTTCACAATATTTTAATTTTCTGAGATACTGATTTTGGGGTTTTCATTAGTTCTTACATTACATCTTTCATTAGGTACTACATAATATTTACGCAGTAGTTATAATCTATTCATTCACTTTTTGAGCATAGTCCTGAAAATTAAATTTACAACTTAAACTGTCGTAAATCTTGAATGCTTTAGAGCACAGACTTAAGTTTGATCTATTTTTAAAGACAACATTTGGCAGATGATTGAAAAAATTATTATAAAAAAGTGAACTTAAAAAAGTTACAGAATATTTTTATGAAAAAATACTATTTGATTGCAGTAAGAGTGTGTGTGGCTGCAGTACCAAACACTTCCACTAGATGAAATTCATCTCCCATTAATTTCCAATGCGCTCATTTTTGACCGCGAGAAGCACAAGTGTGACTATTTTTTACAGGACCATTTAACCTTTTTGAATCATGTCCATGATTTTTTTGTGAGTTCACTTATCAAGTGCCAAATCCTTTACAAATTTTCGTACCATTCCGATGAAATTTTTTTTTTTTTAAAGTAAAAATTTTTTATCAAAAATGACTGAAGAGCACCAGAAAAAAAGTGCATGCTGAAACATGTTAATGGTTTGTGAAAATACTAGATTTACTCTGTTTTCAGATCACACCTGGCCTCTCCCTGAACTGCTATGTCCCATGTGGATCTTCCTTGATGTGCTCTTCTCCACAGCCTCCATCATGCACCTGTGTGCCATTTCTCTGGACCGCTACATCGGCATCCGTGACCCATTCAAATACGGCCGCAGCAACTCACTTTGCAAGGCCATGATAAAAATAATCACTGTTTGGACCATTTCTATAGGTGAGACTGAAGCATCCAGTGTTACAAAGTTTCAAAAGATTGCATTGTGGTTAATGATAGATTATACTGTACAGAAAACAGTATCAGAAACACATTTCAGCACACAAGCACTCATCGGGGTTAAAAGATAAAAAGAAAAAGGCCTTGTTGTCATGATTTGGTTGAAAGGCAAGGAATGCGTTTTGAATGCGTTTTTGCCATTTATTTACTCGACAACAGCGTTTTGGGGTCAGAAAACACAAACTTTTCAAAACGGTTTCAAAGTGCAAGTTTTTTAAAAGCGATACCTTGTAAATTTCTGAAAACAGTGGCGTCATGCTCATGCATATTACGTGTTCAGTCTTTAGCGTTTCTTTACAAATACGTTGCCATCTACTGGCCTGGCAGGAGAATACAGCATTTTAGTCGTTTTCGCGGATCCGTGTGAATGGGGATGGTTTTGACAATGTGTCGTCTGTACTCAAAAAACACAAAGGAAAGACTTTTAAGTTTTTAGTATATTGTTGTCGTGTCAACGTAATCTGAGACATTAGAGGTTGCCATTATTTATTAGTATGTGACTCTATAGAAGGGCTTGTTATTAATGATCGCTCATGTACCAGTGATTGATTACCCTCCTGCTTGACACAAGTTGCCGACACGACTTAAAAAAACAATACACAAAATATTACCAGATTGGGTTGCAGGATGTTGTAGCTATACCTTTACTAGTATCCCAGACAGCAACATAGTGTCGGCCCACATCTGGTATGTGTGGAGTCCATGTGTACCAGATGTGGGCCGGATCTGGGCCTACACTGTTGCTGTCTGGGATATATGCAGTTATGTACGCAGTCAGGCAAGCAGACTGACCCTGTTTCTTTGCGCTCCCTGGGATTGTTGTAAACAGCGCTAACAGGAACTGACAGGAGGAATGATATTCATGCCATATTTAGCATTTCTGATGCATAATGCTCGGTATTTCTGCACTGCTCCTCATATGGTTTTGTTATAATAATAGCTAATCTCACCCCAATCTCAAGCACTGTCATTTGCTGTTATCAATCCGTGTGCATCGTTTATGCCGGTCATATGCATTTCACCCTGGAGAGCCCAATGAAACAAAATGCTTTCTTTTTAAAAAATAAAATAAAATAAATAAAAATTCTAAATCTGTCTTAGTCACAGTTGCTTAATTGAAACTACAGTGAAATCAGGCAACTATAAATTAAACATTTAGACCATTTCAAAATTAACAAAAAGCAAATGTTAAAAAAAACTGTGGTTGCTAGATAATAGAATAATAGATAATAAAAAGTTAACATATTTACAGAACAACCTGTACATTTTACAGCTAATCAAACATACAAATGAGATTAAAGATAATCAAACATCTTTAATTCAAGAATCAAAGCAATAAACAGGAGAATTACTCGAAGAAAACACAACCACATACAACATGACATTAAACAATGCAAGACGAGGAACGGACTGAAACCGAGGGTTTATAAAATAGTTTATAAAAACAAGAGCAAACAAAGAAGCTAACACGATAATTAATGAAACACACCTGGACTGAGGACTCCGATCAATCTGGAACCTGGAGAAAAACAGGCAGGGAACAGAGGAGAATATAAACGAATTAACAAACCAACTGCAAACAGAATACAATGAAAACTGAATGATGTCCATAATGTACATTACTGATAAAAAAGAAGAAAAAACATCAAATATGAAGTGTCAGGGAATTCTGTGTATGTCAGTTTACAGATTTTAACTGTAAAATATAAGATGATTTGTTCTTTTTACTTCAAAAAATTCTACATTTAACAGTGTTTTACTGTAAAATTACATAAAATGTTTTCCCCGCATTATGTATACACTTACAGTTTTCCCCTTATTTAGTAAGGGAATTTACTGTTAACCAGTTAACAGTTTTTTACTGTCACAGGTTATTACTGTTTTTAGTTTTTTACAGTGCTAGTGACACAATTTAATAGTTTATTACTAACATGCAACTGTGGAGGAAAGAACAAACCAAGGATCACTCCTCCATAGGCTTCTAAGGGATTGAAACTTGTTCCCCGAAAAGTTATTAAAGACATCGTTAACATAGTCCAAGTTGATAAACTTAAGATTGAGCCACTGTAGTCACTTGGACTATTTCAACGATGTCTTTAATAACTTTTCAGGGCCTGCAAGTTTCAATCCCTTAGAAGCCTATGGAGGAGTGATCCAGCTCTCACATTTCACCAAAAATATCTTAATTTGTGTTGCGAAGATGAACTAAGGTCTTACGGGGTTGAACAACATGAGGGAGAGTAATTACTGACAGAATTTACATTTTTGGGTGAACTATCCCTTTAATAATCTGCTAACTCTTTATTTTAATGCTCCCCAACAGACATTATACTGACTATAAGCAACTACATGCCAACTTATTCTAACCCATACCAGTCTACTAATACTCTACTTATACTCTAATCATAGTCCACTAATACTCTGATGATACTCTACTAATACTCTACTAATACTCTACTAATTCGCTAATGATACTCTACTAATACTCTAATGATACTCTACTAAAACTCTAATGCCACTCTACTAATACTCTACTGATACTCTACAAATACTCTAATGATACTCTACTAATACTCTAATGATACTCTACTAATACTCTAATGATACTCTACTAATACTCTAATGATACTCTACTAAAACTCTAATGCTACTCTACTAATACTCTACTGATACTCTACTAATACTCTAATGATACTCTACTAAAACTCTAATGCTACTCTACTAATACTCTACTGATACTCTACAAATACTCTAATGATACTCTACTAATACTCTAATGATACTCTACAAATACTCTAATGATACTCTACTAATACGCTAATGATACTCTACTAATACTCTACTTATACTCTAGTGATACTCTACTGATACTCTAATGATACTCTACTAATACTCTACTTATACTCTAATGATACTCTAATGATACTCTACTAATACTCTACTAATACTATAATGATACTCTACTAATACTCTAATGATACTCAACTAATACTCTAATGATACTCTACTAATACTCTACTAATACTGTAATGATACTCTAGTAATACTCTAATGATACTTATGGGATCAATTTCCCGCCAAATGTATTGCGGCCACGGATCAAATATAATAAGCGTGAATCAAAAAACAATAAACAAGCATGATATTTTTTTTTTTACTTTTTAAATTTTTTTTTTTTTTTACAAAACTTAAACTTGTGTTCATGCTTTCTTTAAAATTATGTTTTCCTTGGTTTTATTACTCCGTACTTTGCGCTCTCTTTCATTTTCTGCTAATAATTTATTTTTTTGTACGCTTGTGCTGTTTTTCTCTTCACTCTTCTTTCCATGTTCTGCGCTTGCTCTTCCAAATGTTGCATTTCGAGTTTCATGTAAATTAGGGAGGGCTTAAGCATCACCATTGGTCCACTAGTTCTAGATTGAAAGCTCCTCCTCTAGCCAATCAAACGAAGAGGGGAGTTGACGTCACTCCAATGCGACTCGCGCTACTGATGCTCTCTCGTAGCTACAGGTGAAGATAACCATCAGCTCAGCTGGCAAAAATCTTTCCGTGGCAGGACACCGTTAAACTGTATGTGTGCCTGCAACTCGACCTGTTACGTCTACGTGGCGATCCGTTATCGTTAAATTCGTCACCCTAACGACGACGACCTGTCACAGTTGTGCCTGTCTGATGATCCATCATATTCACCTTTAATGCCCTGGCCTTACTTCTGGACCTTGCACTGTGAGCGTCGATCTCCTGCGAGCCACACAACAGTGTTTCATTAAAGAATTCCTGATTTGAACGAGAAGTTTGAATGAATGACTCCCTCATAAAGACAGTAACTTGCCACCACCTACTGCCCGCTTAACTTTCATATTTAATCTATGACATGGAAGGGCAATGTTGGTCCTCCTGGGTGCAGAGTTTAGCTCCTCCAACCCTAATCAAACACACCGAAACCAGCTAATCATTATCTTTAGGATTATTAATACTGCTAGGTTTTTATCGGAGTTGACGCTAAACTCTGCAGGACATGCGGCACTCCAGAAACGACGTTATCTATCCCTAAACTTTTCAATAATTTTCATGTTGCTGTAATAAAAATTTAAGCTATATTTAAAACATTAATCCTAAAGTAATAGGCAATTATGTAGCTATTTAAATGAACACAATAACTATAATAAATCACTGCATATCAAATCCACCTGGTTTCTGTAATCTCCTCTGTACACTATAATTTTCATTAATCTTTTGTCAAATGGTACATCTAGTCTAGAATTAATTTACCAGGCTACCTAGGCTATATGATCGCTTAACAACAACAATTAAGAAAATATTTGAGGATAGCTTATTTAACTGTAATGGATCACCAGGTAGCCTGTGCGTTTTTTTTCCTTTTACAAAGGCTACATGTTTATTTTAAATTTTTGTTGTTGTTGTTCTTTGTTTTACATACTCTGAACTGTACCACAAATGCCTTTGTATTTGTCTTGTACTTTTTGCACTGTATGCCTTGTCTGTAATGGATCTAATATATATATATATATATAAAGGTAGGCTTTGTGTAGCGTTGAAAGGCCAAAGTCCTAAATTCTTCAGACGGGTAAAATGGCCGTTTTTAACTTAATTTTTGCAAAGAAATGTAGTGTTTCAAAACTGCATGATGTTTTAGAGCTGGCTTAGCATATTAACATCATGAGCCAAGTATTGTTTAACACCAATTACCAGTGTGCGCATTAAAATGTAGGCTACCTCAAAAAAGAGGAATTTAATTATTTGTATGTCCAGAGTTCAGATAGCTTAACTGCTAAAAAGTCCTTGTAAAGTTTAAAATAAACTTGTTTTCCCCTGTACGAGTGAGCATCAGTAGCGCGAGTCGCATTGGAGTGACGTCAACTCCCCTCTTCGATTGATTGGCTAGAGATGAAGCTGTCAGTCTAGAACTAGTGGACCAATGGTGATGCTTAAGCCCGTTGCAATTTACATGAAACTCAAACTGCAACATTAGGAAGAGCAAGCGCAGAACATGGAAAGAAGAGCGAAGAGAAAAACAGCACAAGCGTACAATTTTTTTTATTATGAGCAGAAAATGAAAGAGCGCAAAGTACAGAGTAATAAAACCAAGGAAAACATAATTTTAAAGAAAGCATGAACACAAGTTAAAGTTTTGTGAAAAATTTTTAAGTTTTTATTCATGCTTGTTTTTTTTTTTGATTCACGCTTATTATATTTTGATCCGTGGCCGCAATACATTTGGCGGGAATTTGATCCCATAGATACTCTACTAATACTCTACTAATACTCTACTAATACTCTACTAATACTCTAATGCTACTCTAATGATACTCTTCTAATACTCTACTAATACTCTAATGCTACTCTAATGATACTCTTCTAATACTCTACTAATACTCTACTGATACTCTACTAATACTCTACTAATACTCTACTAATACTCTAATGCTACTCTAATGATACTCTTCTAATACTCTACTAATACTCTAATGCTACTCTAATGATACTCTTCTAATACTCTACTAATACTCTAATGATACTCTACTAGTACTCTAACAATAGTTAGTAGCCATGTGGGTGCAACGTTACTTATAGTCAACAGAATGTGTTAAAGGGACCATGAAAATAAACTGAAACCAAATAATGTAACCGGTGAGATCGCGAGATGGGTTAAAACAAGCTTTCTGAAGTGATCCTTGAATCTTGTTGTTGTTTTCTTCTTTTCTTTCAGTGTTGTCGCTGCCCATTCCAGTAATGGGTTTCCAGGATAAGCAGAAGGTGTTTGTCAATGGCACGTGTGTGTTGAACGAGCCTCGCTTCGTCCTGGTGGGCTCATCCGTGGCCTTCTTCGTTCCTCTGGTCATCATGGTGGTCTGCTATTACCTGACTCTCCGGGATCTCCAGAAACACAGCTTATCTTTCCCGCAGGAGAGCAAGAGCCACTCCACACGATCCTCCGCTAATATAAGAGACACAAGTCTGCTCAACAGTGAGTCCTCCACTAAGAAGTCCACATTTCTGATCAGCAAACGTGCGTTCAGAGCTCCGCGAGGACGAGATAAAAAAGGCATGATGCAAAATATCAAAAACGAGCAACGAGCCTCCAAAGTCCTGGGGATCGTCTTCTTCCTCTTCCTGGTCATGTGGACGCCGTTCTTCATCACGAATGTGCTGATCGCTGTCTGTCGGGACGACTGCGCTGAGGTTCTCTATAAACTCATTAACTTCTTCGTCTGGGTGGGATACGTGTCCTCGGGAGTGAATCCCCTGATCTACACGCTTTTCAACAAGACGTATCGCCAAGCCTTCGCTCGCTACCTACAGTGTAAATATCACGAAGAGAAGAAGGTCCAGTCCAACAGAACATGCTGACACATGCTTACAGCTGATCATTAATAGACTAGTCGGATCCGCAGTGACTAACTCGCCATCTCAAATGATCTATACTTCTAGTGTGAGGCTGATTGTTTGTTGTGAGTTTTATAAGATCAGTTTATGTTTCTTGTGTGACAGGACGTTACAAATGTTTAATATTTGGGGGATAAAGATTTTATTGTCCTCTAAACCACAGATGCACAAAAACTTTCATAAACAAGCGCTTTTCAAGATGCACGTGGAAATTAATCTGATCCTTGAAATGATCGTGGGCAGCAAAAGAGCTAAACTGATCTAATATTTGATGTGATTTAAGTAGCAAATAAGAATGGCTAAAATTATTGAATATATTTTGAGACAAATCTCATCTTAATAATTTTCATGTTTTGTTCAAGGTTATTAAAGCAAAAGTTTCTCAACAGTGGAAGAATATATAAACGTCTGGTATTTGGGTCGAAAGACAATAATTAACATGATAATAAACTGCCGGCTGACTTTTCCATTTGTTAACATGACATTGTAATTTAGATGGTAAATATCATATATCAAAACTTAGAGATAATCACCATATTTAAAATGAAACCATCATATTTATAAATATAATATTAATCATATCATAAGAAAATATCATTTGTTGTTACTAAAGTAAATTAGTTTGGGATAATTACATGTTAAATTATTATTGGATCTCATTCAATGCTTTCAGAATCTTTACTTTTTTTAAATAATTTTGTTTCTGTGTTTTTTAAAATCAACATTTTAATGACAGTATATTTATTGAACAAAAACTATTTTATTTGACAAAATGAACAGAAATAGTACAAACTTTGCTAAAGTGATTGTTTTGAACAAGTATTAACCTAGACATTATTAAAAACACATTATTTTAGCTCATGTATTTGTATCTTTTGCCCCGTGTGTCTGTGGGGTAATACCTCGCCACCTCATTCATTTATACGATTTCTAAATAAAATAAACCACTTTAATGATTTTATATTTTTATACAAAAAATCTGTTGCTCAACAAATGTTCAACACAAACATGTTTTTTCTGCAATCATACACTATGGGAATAGTGAAAAGCACATTCGCCCTGTTGTACCCTATCCACCTTATTGTGTAAAGCACAAGTAAGCTACTTTCTGTGAATTTTGTGTTTATGTGTTTATGATAATCAAAACAATGTGTTAACAATAATAAATAAATAAAATATTGTAATATATCCATAAAGTGAACACTAAATGCATACTTTCCTAATGTTTAAAGTTGCCATTTCAAGGTTGCTATAGCATTTTCTTCTCTATTGTGTCGTATATCCGAGTGAAACGCTTCTGGGACAAGAACTAATGTGGGCGGGGCTTGATTGTGTCCCTGGGGAATTGATTGGATGGTTGTGGTTTGCTATTGGCTGATCTTATGTGAGAGACAGTTTATAGCCCCGCCCACATCGTCGGAGAAGAGAAGAGATGCTGCGAGAGAAGTTACTCTGATTCAAGATTAGCAAGAACATGGATTTTAAAAAGACAGGCATGAATAAATCAATAAATACCGCAATATTCCATAGTAAAAAAGATTCTTGACCTAAATATGTACTGAACGTTATTAAGATCTTCCGCAATTATAAGCCATTTGGGAGAACTTCTGATGAAATGTCACGGTATCTTCAATGCTTTAACAGCATCAATAGTGTAATATTTAGTTTATAATCAGAATATAGTCACTTAAATAGTCAGGCCTAGCATCAATTTAGTAATAAAGACATATATTACTAAATTTCAGACATAAAACAACATAAAAAACGTTACGTCGGATGACGACGAATGGGGTTTCGCTTAGAACACCTATCGACTTCGAGTATTACAAAACGAGCCAATGGCAAAGAAATGCCATGGGTCTGCGGAAATTGCATAGCGTATCTCCGCCTTACCTCGTGGGTATAAAAGGAGGACGCCGGCAACAGGCAGATATGTTTCTTCGCTGAGGAGCCAAGACTGAGCTCAGGCGATCCCCGCGGTACAGCGGAAAGTGGCAGGAAGACGTAACGTCTCCGTTCCCTACTCAGGGAACGAGGGTTACATACGTAGCCGAGACGTTCCCTTTCGTTGTCACTCCGAGTTACGTCGGATGACGACGAATGGGGTTACCAGTCTAATCACGCCACCTTCTCAGCTGTCTTCCAGTGCCCTGCGTAAATCTGAGATCCCTGTCGTGAGACTGGCACGGACGAAGGACTCCTATTTAGCACAGGAATACCAAGGTACACTGGGGAGCATATCCCAAGTTCAGGGAAAATATGCAATTACTGCCAACCCAGAGGGGGGGACTTAGAGAATACACATGTGACCCGAAGGAGACATGGAGAACACTGGGGTGTCCAGCCGCAGGTGGAATATTTCAACCCCAGGGGTGGCAAGGTGGCTTGCCAAGGGAAAGACACATGCTCGGGAGGCTTACAGTGGAAATACACATGTGGGGGTCGCTCAGGGGAGGGACCATGCACACGGGAGGCACCTAGCCGACGCACAGGCAATAGACACTGGCGCCAACGTCAGGAGTGCTGGAGGAACTCAGGGCTTTTCGGGGAAGCTCACCTGAGGAGAATATCGCACGTATCCAGTCCGTGGAGTGGAATGGCGAGCAAGCGAAGACACCTGAGCGGGTCCAGTACTAGCTGGTTGAAGCGAGTACATGAGAGGACACTGGCTCCACTCGGAGATTGTAGAATCTGGCGAATGTGTTAGGTGTCGCCCAGCCTGCAGCTCTGCAGATGTCTGTTAGCGAGGCGCCATGCGCTAGAGCCCAAGAGGATGCCACACTCCGGGTGGAGTGGGCAGTCACACCAAGGGGGCACGGTCGACCTTGCTGCTGGTATGCCAAGGCAATGGCGTCCACTATCCAGTGAGACAACCTTTGCTTGGAGAGAGCTTTTCCCTTCAGCTTCCCACCATAACAGACAAAGAGCTGGTCTGAGGTCCTGAAACACTGCGTCCTGTCTACATAGGCGCGGAGGGCGCGTACTGGACAGAGCAGTGCCAAGGCTGGGTCTGCCTCCTCCGGGGGCAGCGCTTGCAGGTTCACCACCTGGTCCCGGAAGGGAGTGGTAGGAACCTTGGGCACATATCCAGGCCGGGGTCTCAGGATCACGTGAGAGTAAGCCGGCCCAAATTCCAGGCACGCTTCGTCAACGGAGAATGCATGCAAGTCCCCCACCCTCTTGATGGAGGCCAATGCAACCAGGAGCGCTGTCTTCATAGACAGGAACTTAAGCTCCACTGGTTGCAAAGGCTCAAAGGGAGCACTCCGCAGGGCAGTTAGAACCACTGAGAGGTCCCAAGAGGGAACGAGAGGAGGGCGAGGAGGATTCAGTCTCCTCGCTCCTCTCAGGAACCTGATGATCAGGTCGTGCCTTCCAACAGACTTACCTTCGACTGGGTCATGGTGTGCGGCAATAGCGGCAACATAGACTTTCAGGGTGGAGGGAGACAGCCTTCGCTCTGGCCTATCTTGAAGGAAGGAAAGCACGACACTAATCGAACATCTCCGGGGGTCTTCTTGAAGAGAAGAGCACCAGTTGACGAAGAGGTTCCACTTCAACGCGTAGACATGTCTCGTGGACGACGCTCTAGCGGAAGTGATGGTAGCCGCCACCGTAGGTGGAAGGGTACTCAACGTGCTTCGTCCCGTCCAGGAGCCACACGTGGAGGTTCCAAAGATCGGGACGAGGGTGCCATAGGGTGCCCCGTCCCTGAGAAAGGAGGTCCTTGCACAGGGGAATCGGCCAGGGAGGTGCTGTCGCGAGGAGTACTAGTTCGGAGAACCAGGTCCGGGCGGGCCAGTATGGCGCGACCAGAATGACCTGCTCCTCGTCCTCCCTGACCTTGCGCAGGGTCTGCGCAAGAAGGCTCACTGGGGGAAACGCATGTTTGCGGCCCCGCGGCCAGCTGTGCGCCAGTGCATCCGTGCCGAGCGTGCCCTCGGTCAGGGAATAATACAGGGCGCAATGGGTCGAGTCGTGAGAGGCAAACAGATCTATCTGTGCGTCCCCGAACTGGTCCCAAATCAGCTGAACCGACTGGGGATGGAGTCGCCAATCTCCCGGGAGGGGCTGAAGCCGTGCGCTGCACAGTTCAGGGCTCCGGGGATGTAAATGGCATGAAGCGACCTCAGATGCTTCTGACTCCATATGAGGAGGTGGCGGGCGAGTTGCGACATACGGCGGGAGCGTAGACCACCTTGATGGTTGATGTACGCTACAGTGGCGGTATTGTCTTAACGGACTAGTACGTGTTGGTTCTTGAGCACGGCCCGGAAGCGGCGCAGAGCAAGACGTACGGCCAGCAACTCGAGGCAATTGATGTGCCAGAGGCGGCGGGGTCCTGTCCAGGAGCCCGCGGCAGCACGTCCATTGCACATGGCACCCCAGCCCGTGGAGGAGGCATCTGTCGTTACAACAACATGCCGCGAAGCTCGTTCCAGGGGCACTCCGGCCCGTAGAAAACTGAGGTTCGACCACGGGGTGAAGGTCTGACGACAGGTCGGAGTAACTGTTACTCGGAGGGTGCCGTGTTGCCATGCCCACCTCGGGACTCGGTCGCGAAGCCAAAGCTGAAGCGGTCTCATATGAAGCAATCCGAGCGGCGTTGCCGCGGCTGCAGAAGCCATATGCCCAGGAGCCTCTGAAAAAGTTTCAGTGGAACCGCACTCTTGCCCTCGAACTGTCTCAGGCAAGTCAGCAGTGACTGCGCACGCGCTAGCTCGTAAGCTGCGCGGACATGGCGACCGAGTCGATATCCATACCGAGAAAAGAGATCCCCTGCACAGGGCAAAGTTTGCTCTTCTCCCAGTTGACCCGAAGGCCCAGACGAGCTAGGTGCCGAAGCACTAGGTCCCTGTGTTCGCAACCTGAACTCGAGAGTGAGCTATGATCAGCCAGTCGTCGATATAACTCAGGATGCGAACCCCGTGTTCCCGAAGGGGAACAAGGGCAGCCTCGACGACCTTCGTGAAGATGCGAGGAGACAGGGCTAGCCCGAAAGGGAAAACCGCGTACTGGATGCCTGCCCCTGAAAGAAAACCGAAGGAATGGTCTGTGTCAAGGAGAATAGAGACATGAAGTAGGCGTCCTTCAGGTCGATCGCTGCAAACCGATCCTGGGCCGTATGCATTCGAAAACGCGTTTGAGCATCTTGAACGGCATCCTGTGAAGGGAGCGGTTCAGCACGCGCAAGTCCAGGATTGGCCGTAACCCACCGGTTTTATTGGGGACAATGAAGTAGGGGCTGAGAAGCCGGCTGGACCTCATCTCGGCTGGAGGGACAGTCTCGATTGCGCCCTTCGCCAGCAGGGTGGCAATCTCTGCTCTCCTGATGGGGGCATAGCCACCGACAAAAGTGGAGCGGACTCCCCAAGTGGGGAGGAGACCGTGCGAACTGAATCGCATAGCCGAGCCTGATGGTCCGCGCGACCCAGCGGGCCAGACGGGGAAGCTCTAACCAGGCTCCCAGGAACTGAACCAGCGGGATCATGCGACCACAGGCGTCCCCCCGGAGGGGCAGCGAAGCGGAGTAACTGGCCCAGACGTGGACGGCATAGCGGCCCGATGTGGGGGCACAGTTAGCAACCGCGCCCTGGCAGAGGGGCCAGGGGAGGACCAGGCTGGTCGTCCCGCGGGGGCCTGCTCTGCCAGGGGTCTGGCGACAGAGGGGGACAGGGGCGAAGCGGTCCGTGGACGGCACACCATGTCAACCACCTCTGGGACAGAGGGGGACGAGGAGAGCACGGCTTGTGGGCGGCGCTCTGTGACGTCCGAGAACTCTGTGCTCAGAGACGGGAGACTCAGCTCTTTGGAGAATAAGGATTCTTCCCCGGCCCTCCCCGGGGAAAGGAGTGGTCCTGCTACCAACTCCTGGAAAGAACTGAGTCCCATCTCTGAGGAGCCCAACTCAAGAGCGCCGCTTAACCCGGCGTGTAGCGGGGTGCGGGGCTGGAGAGGACTGTGGCGTCCGGGGGGGGCGCCCTCGGCAGTGGGGAGACCGAGGGATCTGAGCGGACGGGGGGGCCGTCGGGACAGAATCAACCTCAGTCTGCTCCATCGCCGAGGTGCCCGTCTCACGAGCGCCGCTTAACCCGGCGTGTAGCGGGGGGGCGGGGCTGGAGAGGGCTGTGGCGTCCGCCCGCGGCCCCCAGAGCCGGCCCGTGAACGGGCGGGGTGGGAGCCGCGGGAGGGCGCCTTCGGCGGTGGGCAGACGAGGGATCTGAGCGGACGGCGGGGCCGTCGGGACAGAATCAACCTCACTCTGCTCATGGGCGGCTGAGAGCTGTTGCTTTCGCAAGCCCTCAACCGCACCGCCGAAGAGGCCGACCTGGGATATGGGAATGTCGGACAGACGGGTCCGCGCGACATCCAGCACATCAGACAGGTTCAGCCACAGACTGGTGAGCATCACCTGACCCAGGGAGCGTACGGCCACTTTCGTCGCTCAGAGAGCAAGGTCAGTGGCGGCGCGCATCTCAGTGAAGAGCCCTGGGTCAGTCCCGCCCTCGTGCAGGTCCATGAGCATCTGGGTCAGGTGGACCAGCAGAATGACCATGGCATGCAGTGAGGCGGCTGCCAGTCCCGTGGCGCTATAGGATCTCGCCACAAGCGTAGACGAAAAACTACAGGCCACGGGCGGGTGCTTAGGATTGCGCCGAGAAGAAGCACTCTGAGGACACATAGCATCGCAACAGAGCGTTCAGCCGGGGGAACCCCAGTGTACCCAAGGGCAGCGGCCCCATCGAGGGGAGGAAAGGTGGATGAGATCAGCGAGCGGTCCTGAGAAGACAAGGGGGTCTTCTAGGACTTCGAGATCTCATCATGCACGTCCGGGAAGAGAGGTATTGGGGTTTGCCACGGACGAGGGTCGGCGGCCTTACCCAAAACCAATCGTCCCAGGAAAGCATGGCCGTCATCTCCGGATCAGACTCAGGCACAGCCGTATGCACACCGGAAGGTGGCAGCTGTGACGAGCCCTCACTTCCAGAAGACTCAAGCCCACCTAGTGATGCTGCAACAGACATGGCATCTTCCTCTGTAGCTTCAACTGAAACACGCGGGCCACCAGAGGGTAGACTCGCGGGAATCAGCAGTTCACTAGCGGGCACCGTCATTGAAGAGGGGGGCTGGGGTCACGGACACATAGTCGGCGCCTTGTTCCAGACCGTAACCCTCAGGTCACCCTGGCCACCCGCCGAAGATCGGGGGGTGGATGAGGGGACTCTCACTCTTGCGAGTTCACCGAGTCTCGACCTATTTATGACGCGATGATCACGTTCCCTTGCGAGAACATGAGTCACCCACGAGCGCTGTTCAAGCATGATCAAACACACTAGACAGCGCTCGTGCCCATCAGAGTCCGATACCAGTCCGCTGCAACCAGATATGCACGGGCGAGCCGTCTTTAAAAAGACGTGCCGCGTGCGAGCTCTTTTATGAGAGGAGAGAAAAAACTCCGCGATGTTGAAGCGCACAGGGAGACACACACACACTGGCAGATTACTGCACAGATCAGCAGGCACTGTGAGCTCGCTGCAGATCGCCGTCACACCAACACCGGAGAGAGAAGCTCGTCTCGTAGAGCGAAGTCAGAGATGACTGTGGAGTGAAGAAATGCTCTTGGCTCCGAAGCGAAAACATTTCTGCCTGTTGCCGGCGTCCTCCTTTTATACCCACGAGGTAAGGCGGAGATACGCTATGCAAATTCCGCAGACCCATGGCATTTCTTTGCCATTGGCTCGTTTTGTAATACTCGAAGTCGATAGGTGTTCTAAGCGAAACCCCCTTCGTCGTCATCCGACGTAACTCGGAGTGACAACGAAAGGGAAAGAGTGTTCCTTCTCAGCTAAATTTTATTTATTCTCGCCCAGGACAACTGGAAGCTGCTAGGGACTGGAAGATGCTGGCTGATCTTGATCAACGGCTTATTTTTCCTACTGTGACTTTTCCTACTTCATACTTCACTAAAAAAATTGCTAAACCTTGACAATTTATTTTTTTAAAACTAGTGATTTTAAAATGTTTAATATTCATTCAAAAGCTAAACGTGAAAAAATATTTTAGGAAATGGCTAATATTAGCCAATAAATCCTCAATAATCCTACTGGTTATAGTGGTAATTAATGCCTTTTTTATTTTTAAATCAAATTTTGGATTTCCCACATCTTGAAACATTAGGTTTTACAAATGGGGACAATTTCAGTAGGATGAGCAAATAATGTTTTGAAGAAAAGAAAAAACATTTGAGGCGCTGGAAAAATGTTGCGTGTGCATGTCCAGTTACAGACATTGTGTTCCATTAGCCATTATTGCAATCAATTAAACTGGTTTATTGGCAAGTAGGTAAGTGTGATAACTGCATTAAAATATAATTACAACATTAAAAGGTCAACCATTGATGGTTTTGTGTCGATGTACAGAATGACAGCTAACAGTTCTCCAGAAATGCCCAAGCTGGTTTATCGAAAACCAGGAAGTAACTGTTCATATGGTTTTGATTTCATGGTGACTTTAAAGTTTTAAACACTCTTTTCCAGTGTTTTCTTTCTCACACAACCTGTTTTACCTGCACTGGTATTCCTGTGGACTCTCTTTAACCAGCTGATGTCAAGCATGTTTGTGTCAGGCTTACGCTTCAGGAAAAGATGTTATAGTGGGAGAGCGCCACCAAGTGGTGATATTCATTTAATTTCTGAATTAATGGTTAATGGGTTACTAAAATTATGATGCTAAAAATAAAAAAATAAAGATTTTTTAATATTAAATTTCAAGTGACACCTTTTGACCAGTTGGCGTCTTGATTGAAGCTGTTTGTATTTTAAATAAATTATCTAAAGAAAGAATCTGAAATTAATGTAGCCTATTTGTGCTCATATTTCTAATTTTGTGGGTATTGTTAAAATGCAGTGGCGTGCACAGACCTCCTCAGGGGCAGGGGCGGAGGGGCGAAAAAGGGCACTAAATAAAAAAAATGATTACTTCTTGATTTTTTTTGTTTTTTATTCTTTCTTTCCTTGGCATTCTAAGAAAATATGTTGATACAATTATTAGAATACATAACACATCAAATGAAAATAGGGAAATTAGGATAATATTAAATATTATTTTACCAAACAAAACAGTGAGAATCAAGAAGGTAATTATGGAAAATTAATTTTTAGTTTTGTTGATGTTGTAAATGTAATGTATGTATTATATGTATGAAAGACCGTGTTAGCTATCATGAATCAGTAACAAATTACAATAATGTTTCATTAGTTAACATTAGCTAATGAAGTGCACTTCTACAGCATTTATTTATCTTAGTTAATTTCAGGATTTACTAAAACATTAAAATCAAAAGTTGTATTTGTTATCATTAGTTAATGCACTAACTGTGACATAACATGAATAAACAATTAACAGTTCTAGTATTAACTAAGATATAGCCTACAGTAACAAATGTGTTGCTCATGGTTAGTTCATGTTAGTTAGTTCATACATGAGTAGGCTAATGATGTAACATTTTTGTAAAGCTTTACTATGAAATCAAAGATATAAGTTCCTCACAATTTAGAGTTGGACATGGACTTAAGATTTCATTAAACTAACTGTTAGATGTATTTCCCCTTGCACTTTTATTCCTTGGATAAAAACGAATGACATTGTCACTCAGAATGCGTCTGAAATCGAGTTATACTTTTATTGTAGTTAAGAATAACTCGCATCCTGCAGCAACTTTTAGAGTAGCATGGTGATGGTAGGATAAATGTAATTTTCCGTATTAGCTTAAGCGTTACCTGCTGCTCGTTTGAAGAGACTCGCGCGAACTGCTGCGCATGCGTACCAGAACCGTTAAATGCGTATGAGGCGCTGCAAAGGAAACTCCGCCTACTTCTCCGGCAATTTTTTTTTAATATAATATTTGTTTGTATTATTATTGTTAGTGGCAAGGGTGTGTGTGTGTTTCATTTATTATAATATTTATAATAATTATTATTATTATTTACAAATATCAGAAAAGGGCACAATACATTTTGAGACAAAAGGGGGAGGGGCGTGAGCCCCCCCGGACCCCCCCCCCCCCCCCCCCCCGTGCACGCCACTGTTAAAATGTGTTGTAATTATTATTATTATAGTTTTAGTTCAGTAACCTAACCCTAACCAGAGGGGGAAATGAATGAAATAATAGGTTAAGTATAACAGCTGAGCTCACACTAGGAGACAGCTGACATTGATTAAAATTTTTATTTACATTTCAAATAAGTAGATGGGGAAAAACTCTCTCTCTCTCTCTCTCTCTCTCTCTCTCTCCCTCTCTCTCTCTCTTTATTAACATTCCTAGTTGTCTTGAAGTGTCAGGTTGTAATTTATTCAGGAAACATGGGTTGAAACCTATTCAATGCTACAATAGCTCTCAAAGTTTTTCCCACGGTGGCCACATGAGGATCCTCGCTGTCCCAAACAACACAAACAGTTAAAGAGGAAGACTTTGTTGAAGTGGAATAAGTGGCATAAAATAAAGAACAATTCCTAAACAATGAGTTAAATACTAGGATTAATTACGCTCATGTAATACTGCATTTGTATTCTTACACTTTCCTTTTCACCTGCATATTTTGCTCCATTACATGTCAGTTTCCCTTACACACACACACACACACACACACACACACACACACACACACACACACACACACACACTCACACAAACACGCGCACAGAGTGGTGGGCTGTGATCACACGTGCGCATGCGCAGTGGGCCCGCCTCTGCAGCGCAGAGCATCCAGCGACGCTTCCCAGGCAACGCGCGCGTGCATCTCCTCCGCGTCCGTCGCACAACACACAGCGTGATGATGATGATGATGATGATGATGATGATGATGATGATGATGCGCGTTAACGCCGTGTAACGCCGAACAGCTCATCGGAAACCACGACCGCGTAACAGAAGACCTTCCCAACTACAATTATTAGTAAGTAAATGCCAATTACGCGCAATTCAAGAGTATGTTTTCACATACTTGTGTCATAATGACTTGAAGGCAAGACTCGTAGATGTAAAGTTGCTTTAATATTGGCTTTAATATATGCTGACAGATCGAAAATAATGACGAATGCTGCCATTTCATTAATTTTCCCATATAAATTCACCTGTTATCGCATCACATGCCAGTACAGTGCTCTGGGGGGTGACGTCATGCGCGACACCGTGTTATGGATGAGGAGTGACGTCATGGTAATCAACAGCTGCGCTATTGAGAGTCAATAGATCATGGAATTCTAAACGTTGATATTCTCTCTGCTAAAATGAGGATTTAAAATAATAACAAATGACATGGAGCTTTGAAATAAATACAGCTCTGATTGTTTGATGAGAAATGCTTGAGTTCACGTTGTCTTCTTATTAATATCTTGAGCATATTTTAGACTTTGTTGAGTCACTGCTGAATCTCTAGAGGAGATTTTTGTCTTATTTCAAGATGAAAAAATACAAAATGAAAATCTTTGTGAAGCATGTCAGACTGATTATTAATGACTAATTTCTTGTTCGTTGAAACGTGGTCCAGTATCAAAAATAACTAAATCCTGCTTGATTGATTCACTCTTGTACTGATGAACTTTTGAGACATTAAGACGCTCAATAGTCAGTTTAAATAGCATTGTAAATAGCAAATAGTCTTAAAGACATTGGTGGAGTGCACAGAATCATGTATTGTCTCATTATAGCGTATCTCTGTAACTGTATTAACTGCTGTTTTCACAAATCTGCTAATTTTATTGATAAGCAAAGTTTTTTGCTTACAAGTAACGACTGGGATTTGGAAATGAGGTACTGTATAACGGGGTTTTATCGCCTAAATGGCATTTCCTTGTTTTTTAGAATATCCCTTTATCCCGAGCCTTAACCCTGGTGTCCTGTTCCCACAGATCTGAGATGGGAATGCTGGGTTTGATTACGTAAACGTGTCTTTCCACCAGTATAGTTGAGGCGTTGCCATGGTTTCCTCTCACCAGGACTATAGAGACAGGCTGAGTATTTACACGCAGGCGTGAGAGATTATTCAGATGCGCAGAGACATAACTTTGGGTTTTTTTAAGTCTCCAATAACAAATCCTGTTTTATTTCACATACTAGAAGGCAGATATACGTAATGCAACATTTTTTTTATAAATATTCTATATTCGTTTTTCAATTTGATTCTCACATTTCTTGATAGTTTTTTGTTTTTATTTAATTCTATATTCTGTTATGCATCTGTAATTCCTTAAATGTGACACTTTATATGAACCTCGAAACACGTACAAGATCATTTTCCTAATAGGTTTTTATGATGTGCTAATTAAAACCTCATTCTTGTAAATGGAAGAATAAATGACCTGTATGATCATGAATTTTGAGATGTAACTTGAAATCTGGGCTGCATCCAAAATCATATACAGGTGAAACTCGAAAAATTAGAATATCATGCAAAAGTTATCATTTTGATGATTAAGGCTTACAGCTTATGAAAACCCCAAATTCAAAATCTCAGAAAATTTGAATATTAAATGAAATCAATAAAAAAAAGGATTTTAAAAACAGAAATGTTGGCCCTCTGAAAAGTATAATCATGCATATGTATATAGTTATATATATTAAATATATTACTTTCACCTTTTAATTTGAATTACTAAAATACATGAACTGTTGCACGACATTCAGGTTTTTCGAGTTTCACCTGTATAGTATGTGTGTAACGGTACATGTTTTCGTCCCGAACCGTCACGTTCGGTTCATACAGTCAGACGACGAATACAGTCACAGGCGATACACACTTCAATCCAGAAGCGCGCGAGTGGTAATGCAACACTGTTTGCTAACCGCCACAACAGGAAAAAGAGCAGAAGAAGACGCTATCTACACATCAGCCTAAAATAAGAGTTCAGATGCACACAAGAGCTTGATAGTAGCCTATACGCTGAGTTTTAGTTCATGTTTGTGACGAGCTCAACAAACTTCACAGAAAGGAATCCTGTTTGTTTTCTTTATTTTACAAAAGCACAATGTTTGTATTTTTATTGTGAGTGTAAGAAATAAAAATAGACCCTTTACCACTTATCTGTATGACCATAAATGGTGGAGTATTTTAAGTTGTTTCTGCTGTTTTAATGGGGGGGGGGGGGGGGGGGGGCACCAGAGCTAGGCAGAAAACAGGAGTGCAAAAACTAATCTCTTCGGGGGTGAGAATTATTTGAAGTTACTTTAAAATCTCTTGACTTTTCATTACAGCACTGTGCGATGTTGTTGAGATCTCACCTGAAACTTGTGAGTTTTGTATCTGGATGATGCAAACACTTTTTATGACATAATTCTAGACTGAATATTGTTTGAATACCAATAGCACATTCTTCTTTGAGGATAGATATGTGTATCGTTGTAATTAGCTTCGTTGAATGAGATCACAGATCGAGGTTCCCCTTCAGGATGTTAATGTGCACATCTTGTTGGATGATTATCACAATTACAACAGCTGCAAAGAGGGTTCACAGCCTCAGGGAGCATTGTGGCCTATTTAAAAAATATATAATTTTTTTTCTTCTTTTTGGGGGGGGGGGGGGGGGGTGGCAAAACACTAGAAAGCTGAGCCTGAAAATAGAGTATGCGATTAGAGTAGCATTACAAAGAGATTGTCTCTGGCAAACAGACTAGCTCTAGTCCTCACTGAGCATGAGAGGGGCCTCGGTTGGTTGTCATGGAAATGGCCATAGGCTTCAAGGCAAACTGTTTCTGAGTGATCCCATAATAAAGTGGCTATATGAATTGCAAATGGGTTTTCATATAGAATTATATTATACACACATATGCATTTATATCTAAACATTTATTTTGATATTGGAAGTGTACTTTGCTACTTTTTGTAATCTATTTTTAATTTTAAACATTAATTAGACAATGTTTCAAATGTAAACTCCTGGTAAAAAGGGGCCAATCCATAAATGGCTAAACACTAAGCTTTTAATTGTCTTAACCACAAATTATTGGTCATGAAATTAGCAATATTTAAGCAAATGTCATTTTACTACATAAAAAGCCATTGCTGTCTCAGAAAACATCATAGACATAATTAAGTTTTTGGCAGATTTTGGGAAGTTGCATGGTGATTGCTGCTGTTATTATTGCTGCTGCTGCTGCTGCTGTTATTGCTGCTGCTGCTGCTGTTATTGCTGCTGCTGTTATTGCTGCTGCTGCTGCTGTTATTGCTGCTTCTGTTATTGCTGCTGCTGCTGCTGTTATTGCTGCTTCTGTTATTGCTGTTGTTATTATTGCTGCTGCTGCTGCTGCTGCTGTTATTGCTGCTGCTGTTGTTGCTGCTGCTGCTGTTATTGCTGCTGCTGTTATTGCTGCTGCTTCTGTTATTGCTGTTGTTATTATTGCTGCTGCTGTTATTGCTGCTGCTACTGCTGTTATTGCTGCTGCTGTTATTGCTGCTGCTGCTGCTGTTATTGCTGCTGCTGCTGCTGCTGTTATTGCTGCTGCTGTTATTGCTGCTGCTGCTGCTCTTATTGCTGCTGCTGCTGCTGTTATTGCTGTTGTTATTATTGCTGCTGCTGCTGTTTGTAATACAAGCCCTTGTCGTGTGGGTGTGAAGGAAGGAGACCGGGGTCAGCTGGCTGAGACTCGTGGGTATTTTATTAAATAACTTAAAGCTTTGGCGCCACATGCGCACGTCGAACATAAATCTTATTCACAGTTTCACAATACTCGTTCCAGTTTGTCACGGAGACCTCTTCCCACTTCCCACGAGTCCTCAGCCCTTCTCTCTCCACGATCGCTGGTTCCCGTCTGCTTTATACGGTCTCCCCACGCCAATTACTGCAACGAGACACAGGTGTCAGTCATTTTACACTTGACCTACTTACCGCCGCTCGTCTCTCCACTCTCTCTCTCGTCGCAGACCTCGCTGAACCACGCCTCCCCCGCCACATACCCCCACCGCCTGACTCAGGCCTGGGAGACATCCGGCCTGTAGCCCCCCCGCCATTCCTAGAGAGGAAGTCAGCCACAGCCACCTGCACCCCCGGCCTGTGGATCACCTTGAACTTAAAAGGCTGTAAAGCTAGATACCAACGGGTGATCCGCGCGTTGGTGTCCTTCATGCGGTGGAGCCACTGCAGGGGTGCGTGGTCCGAACAGAGGGTGAACTCCCGCCCCAGGAGGTAATAGCGAAGAGTGAGGACCGCCCATCTGATGGCCAAACACTCCTTCTCTATGGTGCTGTACTTAGTTTCTCTTTTTGAGAGCTTACGACTAATGTACAGCACCGGGCGGTCCTCCCCCTCCACCTCCTGGGACAGGACCGCGCCCAGCCCCCTGTCCGACGCGTCAGTCTGCAAAAGAAAAGGGAGAGAGAAATTAGGAGAGTGCAGGAGCGGACCGCCACACAGAGCAGCCTTAACTTGGGTAAAAGCCTGTTGGCACTGCTCCGTCCACTGGACCGTATCTGGTACCTCCTTTTTAGTGAGGTCAGTCAGCGGGCTGGTGAGTTCCGAATAGTCAGGAATAAACCTTCTGTAATATCCCGCCAGCCCCAGGAACTGCCTCACCTCCTTTTTGGACTTAGGTCTGGGACAGGTTGCAATTGCTGCTGTCTTGTCAATTTGGGGACGCACCTGCCCATGACCAAAGTGGAAGCCCAGATACCTTACCTCCACCCGCCCAACTGCACACTTCCTCGGGTTGGCCGTTAACCCCGCCCGTCTCAGCGCCCCAAGGACGGCCCTCAAATGCTCCACATGCCGCTGCCAGTCATTACTGTAGATGATGATATCATCCAAGTACGCAGCGGCATATGGAGCATGGGGTCGCAAAATTCTGTCCATGAGCCGCTGAAACGTGGCCGGGGCCCCGAACAACCCGAAAGGAAGCGTCACAAATTGGTGTAACCCGAACGGCGTGGTTAAGGCTGTTTTTTCTTTGGACATGGGAGACAAGGGGATCTGCCAATATCCTTTCGTTAAGTCCAGCGTCGAATAAAAACAACCGTGCCTAACCGATCAAGCAGCTCGTCAATCCGCGGCATTGGATAAGCGTCGAATTTCGACACAGCATTCACCCTGCGATAGTCCACACAAAACCGAACCGAGCCGTCCGTTTTAGGAACTAAAACTATAGGGCTTGCCCAGTCACTGTGGGACTCCTCAATTACTCCCATCTCCAGCATTGCCTCTAATTCCGTCTGAACCACTTTTTTTTTGTGTTCAGGCAATCTGTATGGCCGGCCGCGAACCACCACTCCCGGCTCTGTCTCAATATGGTGCTGGATCAGATTAGTACGACCAGGCAGGGGTGAAAACACATCTGCAAATTCTTTTTGTAACCTTGTGATGTCAGCGAGCTGCGAGGGCGAGAGGTGATCTCCCCCCGGGGCCAGGGCGAGAGTATTCCCTTTGATGATCGCTTCTGGCCCGAGATCCTCCTCTCCACTCACTGCCATCGCAAGCAACACTGACTCCTCCTCACTCCATTTTTTTAGGAGGTTGAGGTGGTAAATTTGCCGTGAATCACCCCTGTCTGTCCGTACAACCTCACAATTGAGATCCCCTATCCGCTGTGTGACCTCGAAGGGTCCTTGCCACTTCGCTAACAATTTAGAGCTGGAGGTTGGTAGTAAAATGAGCACTTTATCTCCCGGCGCGAACTCTCGAAGCTTAGTTCCCCTGTTATACAGCCGGCTTTGTCTGTCCTGAGCCTGAAGCAAATTCTCCATAGAGAACCGCCCCAGTGTATGGAGTTTTGCTCTCAGGTCCATGACATACTGAATTTCATTTTTGCTATCTGAGCGTCCGTCCTCCCAAGTTTCCTTTAGGACGTCTAACACCCCACGGGGCTGACGTCCAAAAGGAAAGCTCGAAGGGGGAAAACCCCGTGGAGGCTTGCGGGACCTCTCGCACGGCGAATAAGAGGGGTTCTAGCCACCTGTCCCTTTTTTTTCGCGTCTTCTTGTACGAATTTACGAATCATTGTTTTCAACGTGCAATTAAATCGTTCGACCAGTCCGTCCGTTTGTGGGTGATAGACACTGGTACGCACCGATTTAATGCCCAATAATTCATATAATTCGCTTAACGTGCGTGACATAAACGCGGTGCCTTGATCCGTGAGAATCTCTTTCGGGATTCCCACGCGGGAGATTAAACGAAACAGGGCGTCTGCCACACTCTTAGCTGATATAGTGCGCAGCGCCACTGCTTCGGGATATCGCGTTGCGTAGTCTACTATAACTAACGCAAAGCGATGTCCCCGTGCCGATCGTTCTAATGGCCCGATGAGGTCCATACCAATTCTCTCGAAGGGGACCTGCACTAGAGGTAGAGGGCGCAATGGCGCTTTTGGGGCGGCCGGTGGATTTACCAACTGACATTCCCGACACGACGCACACCACCTGCGCACGTTCTCGTGAATGCCCGGCCAGAAGAATCGGGTCATTAAACGATTTAATGTCACTGTCATCCCTAGATGCCCCGCCATCGGATTACAATGTGCCGTCTGGAAAAGCATTTCCCGACGGCCCCGTGGTACTAACAATTGGGTTATATCTTCTTTTGTCTGAGTGTCTTGGGTCACCCGATACAACCTGTCTTTAATAACGGCAAAATAAGGATATGAGAGCGCGCGGTCAGGTTGGAGGATCTGCCCATCGATGGAACGGACCTGTTCAAACGCATGTTTGAGCGTCTCATCTTGGGACTGTTCCAGGGGAAAGTCATCGCGACTGGAGAGGTTTAACCTCGCCAAGCCGCTCGGCTCCTCTGAAACAGTTCCGCTGGGTCCAGGAACAGCCTCTCCAACCTGAGCGCTCGCCCCCCTTCCCCGCCTTTTTTTTTTCCCAGAGGCACCCGTTGTTACACATCCCAACAATTGTTTAAAAGCTGGCCAATTTGTTCCCAAAATTAACGGATGCCGGAGGTGCGGGCTAACTGCGACCTCCACACAATGATTTTGTCCCCTGAATTTAATAGTGATGGTTTTTAAGGGGTACTCCACTATATCCCCGTGCACACACCTCACCTTAACCATGCGGCCCGTATCCAATGCCCCGGACTGTATCAGGCTTTGATGGATGGAGGTCTGGTTACAACCTGAATCCACCAAGGCCTGATAGGTACCCCCCTTAATACTCACAGGTATCTGGTATAACCCGGCTTGATCGGGGGCGGCCTGCGGAACGTCCGGGATCCGGACCAGTGTCCCAACCTCCATGACCGGGCAGCGGTCCACGAAATGGCCCGGATCCCCGCAACGCCAACAGGCCGGCCCAGGCTTCCCCGCCGCTCTAGTGGCAGGCAGCGGGTCAAGGAATTGGCTAGGGGAGAGCGCAGGAACCGCGTCGAGCCCTTCAGGGTGCCCCGGCCCCCCTCCCCTGACGGATCCTCGCGACCCGGCTGGGCCCTCGGCTCCACCCTTCCAGCGGGGAGGTTCCCTCGGAGGTCCATTGGAGCGGGTCCTGGGGAAAGGAACTGGTTTAGGGGAATGGAGAGAGAGAGAGACAGGGGGAGAGAGAGAGACAGATGGCAGGGGTTCGCCGACCCCGGAGCACGCCGCCAGTTGATCCTCCGCCAGTTGGATGGCCAGATCCAGCGACGCCGGCCGGTGGCACTGGACCCACTGGGCAGTCCTCTTCGGCAACCTGGAGACGAACTGTTCCAGCACCACCTGGTCGATGATGGCCTCGGCGTCGCTTCCTCCGGCCAACAGCCATTTGCGGCACGAGTCCCGGAGCTGCTGCGCCAAGACAAAGGGTCGGCCTGCTTCCGCCAGTTCCAGCGAACGGAAGCGTTGACGATGTTGCTCAGGGTTGAGGCCGACTCTTTGGAGAATGGCTCGTTTCAAGTCGGGGTATACCAGGAGGTTCTGGACGGGCAGTTGTTGAGCAGCCTTCTGGGCTTCCAGAATGAGCCGAACCGGCCAGCTGGTTGCTGGCCACTCACATGCCTCGGCCGTTTTCTCAAACAAGTCCAAGAAGGCCTCGGGATCGTCGGAGGTTCCCATCTTCGTCAGAGACATGTGAGCGGCTGGGTTGGGGCTGGGGAAAGCCCGCTCCGTCCGAACCTCCCGGTCCAGCAAGCTCCGGAACAGCTCGCGGTCCGCCTGCTGGGCTTGCATCAGGGCTTGGAACCGACCTTCCTGATCCGCCCGCAAGTCCAGCAGGGCTTGGTGGTTCTCTTGATGCAGTCCCGCGAGCGATGTAATGATGTCCGCAAACGGCGTCCCCGATGTTGCTGACGGAGTTTGCATCTTGGCGGCGGCGTTCTCCTTCCTTCCCGGGTTTCGGCACCAGTGTAATACAAGCCCTTGTCGTGTGGGTGTGAAGGAAGGAGACCGGGGTCAGCTGGCTGAGACTCGTGGGTATTTTATTAAATAACTTAAAGCTTTGGCGCCACATGCGCACGTCCAACATAAATCTTATTCACAGTTTCACAATACTCGTTCCAGTTTGTCACGGAGACCTCTTCCCACTTCCCACGAGTCCTCAGCCCTTCTCTCTCCACGATCGCTGGTTCCCGTCTGCTTTATACGGTCTCCCCACGCCAATTACTGCAACGAGACACAGGTGTCAGTCATTTTACACTTGACCTACTTACCGCCGCTCGTCTCTCCACTCTCTCTCTCGTCGCAGACCTCGCTGAACCACCTCTCCCCCGCCACACTGTTATTGCTGCTGCTGCTGCTGTTATTGCTACTGCTGCTGTTATTGCTGCTGCTGCCGCTGTTATTGCTGCTGCTGCTGTTATTGCTGCTGCTGCTGTTATTGCTGATGCTGCTGTTATTGCTGATGCTGCTGCTGTTATTGCTGCTGATGCTGCTGCTGCTGCTGTTATTGCTGCTGCTGTTATTGCTGCTGCTGTTATTGCTGCTGTTGTTGCTGCTGCTGCTGTTATTGCTGCTGCTGCTGCTGTTATTGCTGCTGATGTTATTGCTGCTACTGCTTGCTGCTGTTATTGCTGCTGCTGTTATTGCTGCTGCTGTTATTGCTGCTGCTGTTATTGCTGCTGCTGTTATTGCTGCTGCTGTTATTGCTGCTGTTGTTGCTGCTGCTGCTGTTATTGCTGCTGCTGCTGTTATTGCTGCTGATGTTATTGCTGCTACTGTTGCTGCTGTTATTGCTGCTGCTGCTGTCGTTATTATTGCTGCTGCTGCTGTTATTGCTGCTGCTATTGTTGCTGCCGATGTTGCTGCTGTTGCAATTATTGCTGCTTCTGTTATTGCTGCTGCTGCTGTTGTTATTATTGCTGCTGTTATTGCTGCTGCTATTGTTGCTGCTGATGTTTGCTGCTGCTGCTGTTGCTGCTGTTATTTCTGCTGCTGCTGTTGTTGTTGTTGTTGTTGCTGCTGCTGCTTCTGTTATTGCTGCTGCTGTTATTGCTGCAACTGCTACTGCAAATGCTGACCAGTATTTTAAGGTTAAGCAGCAAGCTCATTGGCTATTGATAGAGCAGGAACCAATCAGCTGTGCCTTTTTTATTTAATTATGTGATTGCAAGCAGGTTGAGTTAAGAACCTATCAGCCTGCGCCATCTAGAGTTTCATGACAGAACTTTGTAACTCTACCACAGTAAAGAATGAAGGAAGAGTTGTCGTTGTGTAGGGAGACTTCTTAGCTGCTGGTACTGGTGAGCTTCTTCACTGTGAAAAGTAATTTAATCCTCTGGTGAAAGGGGGAATATGGCTTGGTTCCAAATGAAGAGTTGTTATCGAAAGAGGAATGATCAGATGTTATTTTTCAACTAGACAATGTTCCTGCACACACTGTAAAAACAACCAAGGAGTGGCTTGAAAAAAAGTCCATCTGGCTCATGTTTTGGCCTGGAGGTCAGAGTCCAGATTTGAACACTATAGTGAATATTTGGTCTCACATTAAACTCAAATGAACTGGGAGACATGTTTCAACTACTTATGATCTGTTTGAAGCTATTAACATTGAGTGGAACAAAACTAAACACCTGTCTGCAAGTTGAGTCAGGCTATTCCGTGCTAAGTTACTTTATCTACAGTATTTGTGCAATTCTTGCTAATTTCCAGACCACTGATTTGTGATTAAAATTATTAAGCCCATTAAAAGGCCACTAAATATTTTGGCTTGGCCCATTTTTTTTTCTTTGCCTAGGAGTGTATTTTGACCATAGATTTTGACAAAAAAAAATTCTTGAATTTGGCTGTTTGAGAAATATTTTCCTTTTAAATATCAGCCGAATGTGAAAATGCCTTTTGCTCGGCCGATCATGTGCTTGAGCACAGTAGTGCATCAAGTGTCTTTCTGAAAGACTACATAACAGGATCTGATTCACAAAATGGATTTTCAAATGCAAAGATAAGGTACAGTCTTTAAAACCTTTCTCTGCAGCTACAAAATATGTGAAACACTGAATCCATGTAGCAACAGTAGGCATTAACGGGCTTCATTCAAAACACTGGCTTTTGAGACATTGATTAGGACATGTTGGTAATCAGTTATATAATGGCTACTAATACTCAGTGCTTTAGATTACCTACGTACATATGATCTCTCAACGGGCGTGGAGTGCCTTTACAGAGATCGACTTTTCTGTCATTAATTGTGTGCATCCATGTCAACACAATAAGATAAATGTTTTTATTTCTTCCCCACATAGAATTGGCTCTATTAAGCATTATTCTACAAAAGCCCTACTATAGCACACTTATGCTTGTTAATTATCTGTAACGTTTCACACGCCTACATTAAGTTGATTTATAAATGGGACTTATCTGCCTGTGTACATGCCAGTTATTGGTTCAGTAAATGTCACTTTTTGATGATATGCCAGTCTGTAATCCACAACCCACTTACCGTCTGTTTGTTTGTTTGCATCAAGTCAGACAATATCTTGTGATTCTTATTGGCTCGATAATTAATGCAGTGTTGTTTTTCTATTTATTTGTACAGTCATGCCGTTTTTAATCTTTTTATTGTTGTGTATTCTTTCAATGCCAATTCAAATTTACATTTTTGAGATTTTTGTTTGCCAATACTCACCTATAGTGCAAGTTGTCTCTCCATTTACAATTAATACGCTAAACATATTTTGGAAAATTAATAATTAATCATGGCAAAATTAGCTGGCTGAATTTATTTATTGGCTGTAAATATTGGCAGAAAATGTTCATGAATTAGCCTTATAAAATATGGTAAACATATAAATATATATACTGTATATCAAACTATATCAGTATACTACTTTAAAGCACAACAAAAGATAAGTAAAACATAATTATTTAAAATGTAATTTAAAGTAAAAATTTTATTTGACATTATTACAAAGTGCACTTTTAAAAAAGTGTCATGAAAGTGTTGTCTTTAAGGACACTTATGTGGCCTTTGATTTTGTTAATATTATTTGCAGGTACGTTTTTTAAATATGCTTTTTAAGATTTGAAGTACACTACAAGTGCACATTCAATACAATTAAGGTTTTCTTTTACACAAGTGACACCATAAACAATTATTTTTGTTTGATGGCAACTCAGTCTGTGACAATCAAAAACACTCAAAAACATTTAGAAAAACGTTTTACGTTTAAATGCAAGATGTAATCAATCAGGGGGAAATGGAATCTGTGGGAAGAAAACTAGGCAATAAAAAACAATCTATATTAATACTGTAAGGGTGTTTGTTTAGTTTCACTGTTTTAGTTTGGTTTTCCCAGTTCTCATTCAGTATTTGTTGTCATGGTTACTGATTGCTTTGTGCACCTGTTTCTTGTTTAGTTCGTTTTCTCCTGTGTATTAAGGGTGCGTTTACACGACACGTTGATAACACTGAAAACAGAAATGTTTTTCCTTTGTGTTTTTCGCTTACAGACGACAACATTGTCAAAACAATTCCCGTTTACACAGATGCACGAAAACAACTATAAATCCTGTATTATTTATGCCAGGCCAGTAGTTGGCAATGTCACTTTGTAAAGAAACACTACGCATTAGGGCTCCACAATATATTGAAATTATCAAAATATCGCAAATGAATATATCGCGATATGCATATCGCAACAGCTTGCAATATTACTGGGGTCATGAACAAAAGACAAAGAGAAAATCACTCACTGCTCTTGGCTGAATAACTATTGTAGCTTTAATAAGAATCAGTATATATTTCATTAATACAGTGAAAACTAAGCAGTGCTTTATTTTTACATTTGATTGTTCAGTTTCTTTTGTTAAATAAACCTAGTGTAGGATAACCTGAACCCCTAAACCTCGAGGTTTACACTGATGTTAAAAAAACACTTCTTATGCTACAGTAAAACACTGATTTTCACTTTCAGAAGTTGTTGGGATGTTTTCTTGTCACAAAAAGAATCTGAAACATGTGTGTAGGATATATTTTAAAGATAATTTAAGTTTATTTTACACACTTTAAGCATTATAGTATCGCATTATTTAATGAGTTATCGCATATCGCACTTTTCTTCAATATCGTGCAGCCCTACTACGCATGTATACACTGAACATGTAATACGCATGCATATGACGTCACCGTTTTCACAAATTCGCTTTTTTAGTAGTTTACACAGAGATGATAACGGTATCGTTTTCAAATACATCGGCAATCTTTGATTGCTACTTTGAAAGCATCTTGAGTAAAACAGCCCAATATTTAACAAAGCACATACAAAAGACCAGAACCGGAAGAGATGATAACCATAACCTGCTGGTACTGGTACTTACTCCCACGTTGATCTCCTTCATTGATCCTCTTTGTCTCCCTCCTACATTGTTCTATTGTGTGTCCTGTAAAGAAACAAGTTACGTCCTCAGCATTTCATCATTGTCCTGTGAGTAAATTTTAACAATTGAAGGATATTGTATAATGTGAGACTGGATGTTGTACTGTTTGTATATAATTCAGGACATGTTCTCTCAGGATGACTGTTGACCAACTGATCCAGTTATACTCAGCACTGGGTTGGTGTGTGTGAAGGGGAGCATCATTTATACCGTCAGTAAGGTTGATTCAGCAGTTTAAAGGGTTATTCACCACTGTCGAAATGGGCTTTGAATTAAGCTTGGCTAGTGTAGAAAGGCTAAAACATTTTTTAAATCAGTGCTGCCTGGCTAGAGAAAACAGAGGGAAACGGCTGTTGTCTTCCCTTTTGCCAAATAGGTAGGAAAACTTCAACACCCATAATGCACTGGGCTTGTGCTGTCCAAGGCCACGCCCACCAGTCTGTTATTGATACGCTTTTAAGAGTCAAATACCACCTTGCTTTGGTAGGAAATACTTCTTAGCAAACTTTTAGTCATAATGGTGTCGATTTGTATTGTCTGAGTAGACATTTAGCGGGAGTGAGTTACTTTCGGTTTCCAGTGTCGTTTCGAGAGTCGTAAATATGGAGAGAATGCTGCGACGGACAATCTGAATGCGAACCTATTCATGAATTACGATTTCTGTGTGAAAACATTCGTACATAGATGTTACATGAAAATATGCATGTATTGGCGGTTAGTGAATGAGACCCAGTGTTATGTGTGTTCCCACGACTGATATATTTAATATTTAATCCGACACTGACTTTTAGTTAGAATATTTTGATTTGACTAATGTGTAGTCTGAAAGAACTCATTATGGAGAAAAAATATAGTGATCAATTGTTTATTTAAGTCCTCCTGTGGTGAAATTCTAGTTTTTAATGTTGTTTTTATGTCTCTGTGGTGTTTTAATATGCTTTAACACAAACCATGTGTAAGTTCATAAGTCGACAGCATTGCTGAGTATTTTCTCCTTAAAACTGCAGTGAAACAAAGACAGTCTCAAAAACACGGTTTGAAATCGCTGGTGTTTCTGACGTCACAAACTACCTTGTAACCAGAGCTGGACAAAGTACACAACTTCCTTACTTGAGTGAAAGTACAGATACTACCGGTCAAATATTACTCCGTTACAAGTAAAAGTTGTAAAGACCAATTTTTACTTAAGTAAAAGTACAGAAGTACTCGTTTTTAAAAGTACTCAAGTATCAAAAGTAAACAGTAAATGTCAATGCATTGTTTTATTTTTATTGCATTGTTGTATGTAATTCTTACAGTATCGTATGCCTCTGAATCTATGCCTGCCAAGTGCCTACCCTCATATCAATTTCACATTATTTCTAGAACACAGTTCCAGTAGTGGGATTGAATGTGAGATTGGATAAGTGGACTCAATAACGTCCACAATGGTTTCGGACACACAAATGGCTGTTCCCTCAAATAATGCCCTATTTAAAGTTTTGGTTTTTAGTAAGAATATTTTAGCCTTACTGTTATCTATGAGCTAATGTGCTCCAAAACAATGACAACATTTGCATTTAGAAGACCAAAGCCAACGTTGAAAATGAAAATCAGGTTGATGTCAGAACCCAACGTCATATTGACGTTAATCTCCAACGTTGTATTGTGGTTGATAATGAAAATCGGGTTGACGTCAGAAACCAACATCAGTCGGGTTCTTGCGTCAAATCGACTTTCATTTCCGACCAAAATGCAACCAAAATCATCCCCCGACTGATGTTAATACTTTCTACGCAAGGACCTTGACAGAAATGTAGTGGAGTAAAAAGTACGATATTTGTCTTTCAAATGTAGTGAAGTTGAAGTAAAAAGTTTCCAGAAAAAATAAGTAAAGTACAAATTATCAAAAAGTGTACTTAAGTACAGTACTCAAGTAAATGTACTTTGTTACTGTCCACCTCTGCTTGTAACCAATCAGATTAACGTTTGATCGTCAACGAGTGGATCTCTGAGCTGAGTGAGTGGAGGCGGGGCTCATTTGCATATTCATAGAACCACGAATACTAAATGAGGCAAGGGTGTCGAGTTACATTCAAGCTATTTTAAGGCATGAAGAAATGTTTCTCAAGGAAAAAACTTTTAAATATGTAATTTTGGTGAGAAGGATGCGTGATCAACTACAGGGTGACTTTACTTACTTTGTATTAGGATTGGAGGTGAAAGTCTAAACATTATCTAGAGTTAGCTGTATCACATTAGCTCATGTTGTATAAAATGCTCTTCTGTGTCCTCACAGGTCAGTGTTTGTAGTTGAGGACAGCCATGCCTCTTGTAAAGAGGACGATCGAGCCCAAGCACCTGTGTCGGGGAGCGCTGCCTGACGGGGTGACCAATGAGCTGGAGTGCGTCACAAACAGCACACTGGCGGCCATTATCAAACAGCTGGGAGGACTCAGTACGTTTTCTCACTTCAACTGTTGACCCACACTCATTTTATCCCTTCAATTATCAAATCCTAAAGGTCTGTGATTTAATTCAATAAATATGCACTGGTAAGAGCTGCACGACGTGAGAAACGTATTATCCGCTGGTGTTTTCAGTGTCTCAGAGCTGCTCAATTCAAAGTTAATGCTGTTCTACACAAACTTCATGTGATTCTCAATCTGAGTCGTTTTAATGTATATTTGTGAATGCAAAATGCTTCATATACTTGTAATGAGAATCTCTCCCTGTGGTTTTCTATCAAAATAGAAATTTCATTGTTCAACATTTGAAATATTAGTATTGTAATTTTACTGTTATGATGTATAAAGTGGGCAAAAGTGATTTCCGGAGGGGATTTGTTTTTAATGACCTTACAAAATATGAGGTAATTTTTTTTTAAATATTTTAAATATGAAGAACAAAACACTAAACTTGGTTAAGGTATTTATCTGACAAAATTATTTGGTAAATAAAAAGGGCAAACTACAGCTACAGGTTTTATTTTACTATGCAAAAAAAATGCAGTTATTAATATTTCATATGTTTCTCTCTTGTTTTTGCATGTTCTTTCTTTTGTATGGCAGCCTGGCCAAAATTACATCCGCACAATTTGGCATGTTTTATTGCGTTTTTATCACAAATAAAACAATTAACTCCAAACACAACTATATAATATGACTACAAAATCTGTAATCTTTAATAATTTTTAATAATATTGGAATAAAAAGTAAAGATGTCGATTTTACTAGGCCGGACATCACTTTTGACCACTACTGTATATATTATATACTTTGAAATAAATGCTCAATATTTATTTTTTATTTTATTTTAAGGTCAAATGTTAAAATAGTTTTACAAATATTATAATCTTATTTTGTTTTATAGTTTTATTGAATAATAATAGTAATAATAATACAGTTTTATTAATAATAATTATAATAATGCATTATTATAATATATTATTATTATTATGATATAGCCATATTGATGTATAATCACAACATTACAGCTAAATAGTGCAGTCCTACATGCAAACACAGAAAACACTGTGTTTGCATGTAGGAAAATCACATTTTAAATTGCAATCATTATAAGAAAAATTACAATTCGATTTTCTCCCTAAATCATGCAGCCCTATTTTTTATGCTTGTTCTTATTTATTTATTCATTTTCAATTTCCCATTCCATCATATTAAAACGTTTTATAGTCACATTCAAGTCTTTTTAAAAGAAACGACTTTAAAACAAGAAATAAAAAATGCAATTATCAGTCGATTTCTCTGCATTGGGTCTCTTATTACGTAATAAATGATGTTGTACATAAATTCCTATGTGGAAGATGATAACAGTATGTGTTTATCGATTCAGGTCGACATGCAGAGGACATCTTCGGCGAGCTGTTTAATGAGGCCAACAGCTTCTACGTGCGCATGAACGGCTTACAGGAGCGTGTAGACCTGCTGGCAGTGAAGGTCACGCAACTGGACTCCACGGTGGAGGAGGGTGTGTACGAGTGAATGTGCATGAGCAGAAACTGACCCACTGCTGACCTGATCTGGTGTGACACAGCCTGGAAGAACAGCACAATGCAAACACAGGGCTGTTGTCAGGCTGTATGTGGGCGCAGGTACTCAGTATAATAGAGAAGTCTGTAACTGTGCAGATGAGGCACACATAAGAGCGTAGTCCTGCATGTTAGCGTAGTAGTTGTCTATTCATGAACTAATGCATTTTGTCAGAATGAATGCATTTATTCATAGATGCCACCTACTCTACGTCACTAGAAATAGAACGCCGCCATATTGACGACCGATCTCGCCCGGTATGGCCGCCCAAACTGCCCATTTGAATGAGAGAGAAAGACAGAGATACATGGATAACATTTTAATTTTAGGCTCCGATCCTTATTTGCTACTCCCAGCTTTCTTTTGTCCTTTATTATCTGCCCCAGACTTGCCCCAATCTGCCTTCCATGATATATATATATATATGTATCTTGTGCATAACCCCTCCCCATACAATGGGGATCGCTTGAAGGCTTTCAAGAGTACCGATGCGTATCAATATGCTGTTGCTGGATGGGTAAAAGACGTAAAAGTGCGGCACCTGGCCACCAAGGATTTATATTTAATCATGGGAAATGTAGGTATTATACAAAAAAAATTAAAATGTATGATTTTGGTGGTAGTTTGCTCTGACTAGGTAGCGAGTTGTTAGCCACGGCTCACGGCTAGCTGTAATTAATCTGGATTAGGCCTGTCGCGAATGTCAATAAATCAATTAATCGCACAATGAAAAAAATTAGCTCGATCATTTTTCTGGCCGCGATAATTTCCATTTGCATGCTTGTTTGTTTACCTCTTCTCTCTCTCTCTCTACCAAAGAGACTGGATGTGTGACAACTCTGTTTAAGACATAACCGACATTTGTGAATCCTCTCCAAAACGGACATTTAAACATAATGTTGTGTGTATTTGTCCATTCAGACACGAAACAGAGCTCAATTCATTACTCGCGCTGTATAGGGCTCTATGGCTGCACGCTTCGGGTCGGGTGTGTGCGCACAGAAAGATGAGACATGATACAATATTAGACATTCATACAATACGAGACATTTCTTCTATCCTTTTCTTTTGGTATAGAATAAAATACCAGTTCGGGGTTCCTCTTTCAGCTGTTGTTGCAGCTCCAGCACAACATATTGCAGGCATTACTGAGACCGTCGGTCGTAAAGATGGCGGTGCAAAGCTACAGTGACGTCATGTGAACCGAACGAATAACTTAAACACACATGAACGTTGATTATACACTGTAAAAAGCGACAAAACTGTATAATTTATTCAAAGTGCATTTTTACATTGCTCCAGCTGAAAATCATGGATTCCGGTTTAAACCTTCAGAACAGAATAATGAAAAGAAAAAATGTAGTTTGAATAGACATGTAAAAAAAGTCTTTATTTACAGTAAGTAAACTAAATTGAACATTGACTAACAGAATTGTTTTAGTTTTTCCTTAAAGGTACACTGTAACTCAAAATTAACATGCTTTTGTTTAAAATGAGCACACAGTCCTTCATGTTCCACTGATGTCGAGACACTAGCACAGTGAAATAGTCGAGTTGAATAAGAGGCAGTTGATAAGGAAACATAATTAATAGAGTGGTAAAGTAATGCTGCCTTAAAAGCTTAAAGACTGTATGATGTAATGTGCTTCATTGTCTAATATGTAACGTGTGATCGTCAACGAGTGGATCTCTGAGCTGTGTGAGTGAGTGGAGGCGGGGCTCATTTGCATATTCATAGGACCGCAAATACTAAATGAGGCAAGGGTGTCTAGTTACATTCAAGCTATTTTAAGGCATGAAGAAATTTTTTGAAGATACCAAAAATGTTGGTGATCAAAGATGAGTTTTTAAAGACCCTGTAAAGTCAAAATTAAGTATGTGTTCTGAGTTTATTTATCACAGAAAAATGTGTTATTAGACACCCAGCCAAATTTGAATGATAAAAAAGCCTGCAAGTACAATAAGCTATCAATAAATGCAATAAGCTATCAAAATCTTGAAAAAATGAACGGTAGTCTCTGCTCTCAAACGCTGGGGGCGTGTCCGCTGGCTGCGCTGGAACCACGCCCACTCGTGGTAAAGCTGCCGTCGCCACAATCAACTGTCACCCGCTACAGCCGGAATGGATGCTCCTAGCAGCTTATTAGGTTAATTATAACATAAGCGCACAAGGTAACTTACACTCATTGGTGGGCACGCACTGCCGATGATGTCACCAGTTGTCGGCGCGACGGGAGGATGAAGGCCGAGGCGGGAGATAGTCGTTCGGCCCCATTCACCAGTAACACAACAGCGGATTATCAGTGAATCCCAGTTGTCTCCGATGAAAGTTTATAAAACTATCCCGTGTAAAATGATCACTACAGAGGCGGGTTTTGGTGGTGATCCTCAGCTCTCCATCAAGGTGGCTCTTCACAAAATTAATCCACCTCTTCTTGATGTGATCGTATTTAGGAAATTTAAATAAGGACACCGATCTGTTTTGGACGTGATCGCATCCAGGTAGTACGCATTTCCGTGACGAAGACATAGCTAACTAGCAAACTGTAAGCTGTAGTAACTAATAATACTGACAGTAACTCGCGATTGAGCGGCAAACTGATGCGAATGTGCTTTATTTATATTGTTAGGGGAGCGGCCAGCCTCAGGGGCTCCAGTGCGTCATCAAGTAGGGGCGTGTCCAGGAGCTCAGGGGCTCCAGTGCGTCATCAAGTAGGGGCGTGTCCAGGAGCTCAGGGGTTCCAGTACGTCATCAAGTAGGGGCGTGTCCAGGAGCTCAGGGTCTCCAGTGCGTCATCAAGTAGGGGCGTGTCCAGGAGCTCAGGGGCTCCAGTGCATCATCAAGTAGGGGCGTGTCCAGGAGCTCAGGGGTTCCAGTGCGTCATCAAGTAGGGGCGTGTCCAGAAGCTCAGGGGTTCCAGTGCGTCATCAAGTAGGGGCGTGTCCAGGAGCTCAGGGGTTCCAGTGCGTCATCAAGTAGGGGCGTGTCCAGGAGCTCAGGGGCTCCAGTGCGTCATCAAGTAGGGGCGTGTCCAGGAGCTCAGGGGCTCCAGTGCGTCATCAAGTAGGGGCGTGTCCAGGAGCTCAGGGGCTCCAGTGCTTCATCAAGTAGGGGCGTGTCCAGGAGCTCAGGGGCTCCAGTGCGTCATCAAGTAGGGGCGTGTCCAGGAGCTCAGGGGCTCCAGTGCGTCATCAAGTAGGGGCGTGTCCAGGAGCTCAGGGGCTCCAGTGCGTCATCAAGTAGGGGCGTGTCCAGGAGCTCAGGGGCTCCAGTGCGTCATCAAGTAGGGGCGTGTCCAGGAGCTCAGGGGTTCCAGTGTGTCATCAAGTAGGGGCGTGTCCATGAGCTCAGGGGCTCCAGTGCATCATCAAGTAGGGGCGTGTCCAGGAGCTCAGTGGCTCCAGTGCATCATCAAGTAGGGGCGTGTCCAGGAGCTCAGGGACTCCAGTGCGTCATCAAGTAGGGGCGTGTCCAGGAGCTCATGGGTTCCAGTACGTCATCAAGTATGGGCGTGTCCAGGAGCTCAGGGGCTCCAGTGCGTCATCAGGTAGGGGCGGTAGCCCCGCCCAAAAAGTCCGTAAAATATCAATGGTGAAAAACTGTTTAACGGTCTGACTCCACAATTCAGTACTTCACAGTTCACAGTCTTTGTAATGTGTTTTAGCAATACATTTCTAACATTTATAATGTGTTTAGAATTTTTTTTTTTTAATTGCCTTTACAGGGACTTTAAGTGATAAAATGATTGACTACAGGGGGACTTTAAGAGATATAACAGAGAATGTCTAATAAGGGGAGAACTTCCACTCTCAGTAAACTTCCGGCTTCTGAACTGGTTGCAGTTCCACTCTGGCTCCATATGAGGGCGCTCACAGGACGAGTGCAGAATGAATGGAGGTCTATGGAGATATACCCCTAAAAATCCACTTTTCTCAGGATATACTTTTGTCTAGTAATTTGAATGTTGTATTCGAAAGGAGATGCAAAGAAATTACCCATTGCTGGGTGTTAGATTTTTTAGAGTCACTTATTTGCTTTACAAAAGTCTTTTAAAATGTCAATAATGTCATACACATTGTACGGCCAGAGACACTGCTTTACGGCAATCCTTCAGTTACTTTGGTGCTTTCGCGCTCTGCACTTTCTTTTCTCTCGAGGCATCGACAACACCACTGACACAGGTTAATACACATGCTAGAAGAGTTTTTGTTTTGTTGTTTTAAAAGACCGCGCCGAAAATACACACATTCTGGTCCTGCTTCGGATGCCACGATGCCATCAAGCGGTATCTCTGGACGTAATCAGTCCTTCACTGACCAATCAGCGTTCATTAGCAGAATGCTAGCGTGTAATGGACAACAACAACTCAACCTGTAAGAAATCGAAAGGACATAAGTACTCGTTCATTCAACGTTCGACCTATAACCCATGTTGAACTTGCAAAACCTACAGTCAAATCTGAGATTTCTCAACGGCAATCGGGTGAAAGAGACAAATTTAGCCGTCTAGCTCCATAGACTCCCATTCATTTTGCACTCATGGGCGATCGCCCCCAGTGGAACTCCGGTGGAACTACAACCAAAATTCGGTACAATAGGATTTAATAGGGAGTGAACAGTCTCTCCGTAGACGGGCTCTGGATATAATCAGATTAGATGAAAAGGATCTCAAGCTGACCAGCTGACGACATTACTGTAGATTTAACCATTAATAGACACGGTACTTCCTTAAAAAAAAAACTCCAGCACAGCGTTACAACAACCATAATTAAATGATCTTCACAATCGAATCGATAATGCTTTACATGAAGATCGGTTAGAGAGATACATATGACAGTTCATGTGTTCAATAAAACTCCTTACTCTCCTGTTATAAAGTAATAAAACACCATCATCTCCGCGTCACTTTACAACATTTCAAATCCCTCAGTTCTTCATATCCTGAAGCCAAGCTGATGTTGATTCTTGTTTTATTACGAGCTCTGTCTCTCTTTCCTCCAGCAGACTCTCCTTTGTTCGTTTAAAATGGGTGATTTCCTGAAGGTTGATAGATTTAGCGGCTCAATGTCAATCCCACACCAGACACACACACACACTAGGCATGCGGCAAAGCAGCCAGCAAAACTTTACTCTATTCATGAATATGACGAGACACACGGGCGAGTGACGTATACGCAATTTCCCGGGAACGCCATCCTGACAGGTTTCATTGATAAACACTTATAATAGGCTAACAGTGTTTTATCTACAGTGTACCTTTAAAATAAAACTAAAAACATTGTGTTAGTCAATGTTCAATTTAGTTTACTTGCTATAAATAAAAACAGGAATATTCTCTTTGAATGTTTTTTTACGTCTATTCTATTTTTGTGTCTATTCAAACGAAATTGTTTCTTTAAAAAAAAAATTTAAATGGGGATTTCTGTTCTGAAGGTTTAAACCGGAATCCATGATTTACAGCTAGACCAATATAAAAATGCACTTTAAATACATGACATGGTTTTGTCACTTTTTACAGTGTATAATGAACGTTCATGTGTGTTTAACTTACAAATGCATGAATTCCAACAAAAGGCATTAGTTCATGAATAGACAACTACTGGATAAAAAACTGATCATAAACTGCCCACTTAAACAGGAAAACACCATCAAGTCAAGTCAAGTCATCCTCATTTATATAGCGCTTTTAACAATGTAGATTGTTTCAAAGCAGCTTTACAGAGATAAAGATATAATTTAAGGTAACAGAGATTGGTTTGGTTTTATAGTGGCTCTTGAAAAAAGTTTTTTCCAGCTAAAGTTAGTTTTGATTGATTCACTTCCGTCTAAATGATCATTGGTTATTAAATTAGGGGCCGCTAAGACGACACCGTTCTCTCTAAACAGACTTTAAACGTGAACCTGTGATAGACGCTGATGGCGTTCACATGCGCATTAAGAATTCATTCTATAGTTATGTGCGTTTGAATATATGTGCGCAGGTTTGTAATTCCTTACAAACCATGCCTAAACAAACTACTTGTCTATAAATTTTGATGCAGAATTTTATTTTATCTTATCACTTTGGGTAGGTACGCGAACCGAAAAATTCCACAACGCTTTATCTGTAGAGTGGTATAGGGATCCTCCATAGGGAGAGGCTAGTTGGCACTTCAGCACTGCATTGTCATCGGGTCCAGTCGAAAGTCCTTCGTCAGATCTGGAAACGGCCTGGATCCGGCAGGCAGCGGGAAAACCTCGGGATAAACAAAGACACTAAAATTAGCGTAGATGCCATTCTTCTTATGATGTAACGAGTACATCAGGATTTGAGGGAAGTGTTCCCAGTTCTGGCTGACCTAATCTAAGCAGCCTAATATTGAATTATAGAAGTCTATAGAGTGTTATGTGAATGCTAGGTCAAAGAGATGTGTTTTCAGTCTAGCTTTGAACTGACAGACTGTGTCTGCTTCCCGGACAATGTTAGGAAGATTGTTCCAAAGTTTTGGTGCTAAATAGGAAAAGGATCTACCGCCAGCAGTCGATTTATATATTCTAGGTATTATCAACTGGCCGGAGTTTTGAGATCGCAATAGACGTGAAGGACTATAATGCGTTAAGAGCTCGCTCAAGTACTGGGGAGCTAAACCATTTAGTGCCTTGTAAGTAATCAGCAATATTTTAAAATTTATACGATGTTTAATAGGGAGCCAATGCAGTGTTGACATAACCGGGCTAATATGGTCGTACTTCCTGGTCCTGGTAAGAACTCTAGCGGCTGCGTTTTGAACTAGCTGTAGTTTGTTTATTAAGCGTGCAGGGCAACCACCCAGTAGAGCATTACAATAATCTAGCCTTGATGTCATGAACGCATGAACTAGTTGTTCCGCATTTGTCAATGAGAGCATATGACGTAATTTAGATATATTTTTAAGATGGAAAAATGTCATCAACGGATTCATTTAGTTTTTATGTGTCTTATATCCCAGTAATAGATGAGTGCTGGCAGTGGTGTAGTGCCGGGTATACGCAGGTATACGGTGTATACCCACTTCTTTTTCAGTCGGCATTGCGTATATCCACTTCTAAATCCCCGTCCGATGTGCATCATTTAGTAGGCTAGCTTATCCAATCTCATGTGAAAAATAAAACAGTCAGGGCCGTACCCAGCATTGAGGTCCCCGAGGTCCGGACCTCAGTCATTTTTTGAGTGTATAAAATAAAAGTTGTGAAATAATTGCCTAATATTAACTCTAATTTGGTGCTGCAATGATTCGCCCACCGCAACGATAACTGACCTTCTCATCTGAGTTGCTTCAGCACTCACACACCCGCTCGTCAATGTCAAAATGTTTGAGACCAAACAAAGCAAGCGGGATTTATGTTCACAGAAGCGCAAGCCGAGCGCGAATCCCAACGCGACTCTTCACGCTTCAGTTATAGTAAGTTATATAATATATATAAGTTTTAAATGACCGACAGACAGTGGCGGCTCCAGACATTTTCTGTTGCAGGTGCTATGAGGATGCTTAACATCTAATAGACGGTGCTCTAATATTTCCCGAGTATCAGCACTGGGACTTTTCTCTGTTTGTATCACTCCGCTTGTCTGTGTTTGCGCAACTTGCATCATTAAGCCAGAAGGTGGCAACAAGGGACTGTCTTTATGAGAGAGATAATTGAACCATTTATTAAATGAACAGATTAGTCCAAAAACATTGATTAATTTAGGACAGAAAAAGTAGCTGAGACTGATCTTTGATGCTCATACTAATTGCTCATATGCCTCTAGACACAGAAGGATTGCATTGGCGTTTGTTTGAAATTTAACATCTATGGCCATTCTCGTTTCAAATAGCCTATGTGATTGTGTATTGTCAACAATAAGCATTAAGCATAAACATTCTGCATTTCCATTTTGTGGATCGTTCATTTACTGACATTTAAACATTTAACATTTAAACATTTAATACGGCATACGGCCGTTTAAACATTTAATACTGCATACGGCCCTAAGGAATAGTCACTCAAAATGCATAATTATTTAGTAATAATAAATAATTAAAAGCCAGTATTAATTGCAAAAACTGCACCTCTTCTGTGGCTAATATTAATTTCATAAAGATCCTTTCTCCGTGAAGTCAAGTAGCAAAAGTTTAGTGACAATGTGCAATACCGGCCCATTTTGGGGTGAACTAATATGCAATACTAGTCTTACATGTCACTGTTGATAACACAGAGCATTCATCCTTTGCTGGGACGCTAAAATATTGGGGGCATAAATTAAGAGTATACCCACTTCTCCAGTCACCACTACATCACTGAGTGCTGGTGTTTGATGGTGTTTGATGGGTCTGTCTGCTTGCTCTTCAGTGTCCTTACAGGACATCAACATGCGAAAAGCATTCAAGAGTTCCACTATCCAGGACCAGCAGGTGGTGTCCCGAAACTCCATCCCGAACCCTGTGATGGAGGTGTACCAGCGCTCCGACAAACCCCCCCCCCTCAACATCCTCACCCCATACCGGTCAGTGTACGCTTCAGCGAGGACATGCACAAAAACTGCACATTTGGATGAAAAACAAGTCATTTTCAGATCATATTCACCTCAAAGTCAAACTTTATATATGTATATATATTTCTGTATATATTTGTAGGACTATTAGCATTTTTAATATATATATATATATATATATATATATATATATATATATATATATATATATATATATATACAGGTCCTTCTCAAAAAATTAGCATATTGTGATAAAATTCATTATTTTCCATAATGTAATGATAAAAATTAAACTTTCATATATTTTAGATTCATTGCACACCAACTGAAATATTTCAGGTCTTTTATTGTTTTAATACTGATGATTTTGGCATACAGCTCCTAAAAACCCAAAATTCCTATCTCAAAAAATTAGCATATTTCATCCGACCAATAAAAGAAGTGTTTTTAATACAAAAAAAGTCAACCTTCAAATAATTATGTTCAGTTATGCACTCAATGCTTGGTTGGGAATCCTTTTGCAGAAATGACTGCTTCAATGCGGCGTGGCATGGAGGCGATCAGCCTGTGGCACTGCTGAGGTGTTATGGAGGCCCAGGATGCTTCGATAGCGGCCTTAAGCTCATCCAGAGTGTTGGGTCTTGCGTCTCTCAACTTTCTCTTCACAATATCCCACAGATTCTCTATGGGGTTCAGGTCAGGAGAGTTGGCAGGCCAATTGAGCACAGTAATACCATGGTCAGTAAACCATTTACCAGTGGTTTTGGCACTGTGAGCAGGTGCCAGGTCGTGCTGAAAAATGAAATCTTCATCTCCATAAAGCTTTTCAACAGATGAAGCATGAAGTGCTCCAAAATCTCCTGATAGCTAGCTGCATTGACCCTGCCCTTGATAAAACACAGTGGACCAACACCAGCAGCTGACATGGCACCCCAGACCATCACTGACTGTGGGTACTTGACACTGGACTTCAGGCATTTCCTTCTCCCCAGTCTTCCTCCAGACTCTGGCACCTTGATTTCCAAATGACATGCAAAATTTGCTTTCATCCGAAAAAAGTTATTTGGACCACTGAGCAACAGTCCAGTGCTGCTTCTCTGTAGCCCAGGTCAGGCGCTTCTGCCACTGTTTCTGGTTCAAAAGTGGCTTGACCTGGGGAATGCGGCACCTGTAGCCCATTTCCTGCACACGCCTGTGCACGGTGGCTCTGGATGTTTCTACTCCACACTCAGTCCACTGCTTCCGCAGGTCCCCCAAGGTCTGGAATCGGTCCTTCTCCACAATCTTCCTCAGGGTCCGGTCACCTCTTCTCGTTGTGCAGCGTTTTTTGCCACACTTTTTCCTTCCCACAGACTTCCCACTGAGGTGCCTTGATACAGCACTCTGGGAACAGCCTATTTGTTCAGAAATGTCTTTCTGTGTCTTACCCTCTTGCTTGAGGGTGTCAATGATGGCCTTCTGGACAGCAGTCAGGTCGGCAGTCTTACCCATGATTGCGGTTTTGAGTTTTTAAAAGCCTCAGGAATCTTTTGCAGGTGTTTAGAGTTAATTAGTTGGTTCAGATGATTAGGTTAATAGCTCGTTTAGAGACCCTTTTCATGATATGCTAATTTTTTGAGATAGGAATTTTGGGGTTTCATAAGCTGTATCCCAAAATCATCAGTATTAAAACAATAAAAGACCTGAAATATTTCAGTTGGTGTGCAATGAATCTAAAATATATGAAAGTTTAATTTTTATCATTGCATTATGGAAAATAATGAACTTTATCACAATATGCTAATTTTTTGAGAAGGACCTGTATACATATATATATATATATATATATATATATATATATATATATATACACACTGCCGTTCAAAAGTTTGGGGTCGGTAAGATTTTTAATGATTTTAAAACAATTCTCTTCTGTTCACCAAGGCTGCATTTATTTGATTAAAAATACAAAAAAACCCAGTAATATTGTGAAATATTTTTACAATTTAAAATAACAGTTTTCTATGTGAATATATAGTAAAGTGTAATTTATTCCTGTGATCAAAGCTGAATTTTCAGCATCATTACTCCAGTCTTCAGTGTCAAATGATCCTTCAGAAATCAGTATAATATGATGATTTGATGCTCAAGAAAATTTATGATTATTATCAATGTTGGAAACAGTTGTGTATCATTTGTTTTAGGATTCTTTAATAACCAGAGAGTTAAAAACAACAGCATTTATCTGAAATAGAATCTTTTGTAACATTATAAATGTCTTTACTGTCACTTTTGATCAATTTAATTCCTCCTTGATGAATAAAAGTATTGATTTATTTTATTTATTTCCCCCCCCCCAAAAAAAAAAATTCTTACTGAGCCCAAAGTATTGAACGGTAGTGTTTAATGTTACAAAAGATTCTATTTCAGATAAATGCTGTTCTTTTGAACTTTCTATTCATCAAAGAATCCTGAAATAAAAATGTAAATAACTGTTTTCAACATTGATAATAATCACTTCTAAGCGTTGTGTTGTGTTGTCTTACAGGGATGACAAAAAAGACGGGCTCAAATTCTATACAGATCCATCCTACTTTTTTATTCTTTGGAAGGAAAAGATGCTGCAAGCTACAGAAAACAAGAGGAAGGAGAAACGCCGGCAGAAGGTGTGTGTGTGTGTGTGTGTGTGTGTGTGTGTGTGTCTGTGTGTGTGTGTGTGTGTGTGTGTGTGTGTGTGTGTGTGTGTGTGTGTGTGTGTGTGTGTGTGTGTGTGTGTGTGTGTTGTGTGTGTCTGTATGTGTGTGTGTGTGTGTGTGTGTGTGTGTGTGTGTGTGTGTGTGTGTGTGTGTGTGTGTGTGTGTGTGTGTGTGTGTGTGTGTGTGTGTGTGTGTAGCCAGAAACATACTTTATGTACTGTAAGTACACTAACACAGTCTTAAATCCTCACCCAACACATAACTAAACTAAAAGTCCAAACAACAAACAACAGAAGTCATTCTTCATACAGTTCCAGAGTCACAGCTGTTATTACATACAGTCGTCAAACCCGAACACCGACTGAGGGAACTTTACTGCTCAAAGAGCCCACAATTCTACCAAGCGGGCGTTCTGGAAACCTGTTTGAAAACAGCTATTATTTCGCTATTCTGTTTGATAACACTAGAGGCGTAGAAATGACACACTCCGCTGGTTTCTTTTACAGACCTACCTGTTCCTTCTGCACAGTTAAATATTACTCAGACTTAAAGAAACATTTCCTTTTTTTCTGCCTTAGCAAGAGCAAAAACACTCGGAGGATCCCTCTCGCGAGGTAAAGAAAGTTCGTAAAGCTCGTAACCGGCGTCAGGAGTGGAATATGATGGCGTACGATAAGGAGTTTCGTCCGGACACTCGTCTAACACCGTCTCCTTACCATGGCATGTCCTCTGAGGGATCTCTGTCTCCAGATAGGTGGGTATTATGGTCTGTTCTCTATGTTCGAGCCACTTTAGTGTTTTGAAGAATGCAACGTATTTAGGGTTAGTTCAACCAAAAATGAAAATTCTGTCATTAATTACTCACCCTCGCGTCGTTCCAAACCCGTAAGACTTTCGTTCATGTTCTGAACACAAATGAAGATCTTTTTTGAAGAAATCTGAGAGATTTCGGTCCCTCCATTGACAGGCTACGCAACTACCACTTTGGCGATTTAAAACGTTTTTTAAGAGATCGTAAAACTAATCCATATGAATTGAGCGGTTTAGTCCAAATTTTCTGAAGAGACTCGATTGCTTTATATGATGAACAGATTTAATTTAGTCTTTTATTCATATAAACAATCACGTTTGAACTTTTGAAAGAGGTTTGTTCTCGCACGTCAAGCAGCTTCTGTTTATGTTCACTGATCAATGTTTGTGTCACGGTGTTGGTTTGTGTTCCTGGGTTTTCACTAGAGGTTTCTTCCCCTGATCGTCACCTCCCCAGATGAACTGCATTTCCCATAACCCTTTGCCTGGACTCGTCACTGATCATTGCAAACAGCTGTTCCCACTCACATTGTTTGCACCTGTCTATTTATACCCTGTCTGTTTCTGTGTTAGTTGTGGAGTCCTTAACTATGTCGCTGGCACTTTGTCGGTTCGTTACTCTTGTTTGTTCTCTCACCTAGTTCCTGTTCGGAGTCTCCTTGCGGAGGCTATGCTGTCTTCTCGTCTTGCTTCCTGGCATTTTGGATTTCAGGTCGCCCGCCTTCAAACTGTGGCGTTTTGAGTGTTGTTCCCCGATTGTCTAATAAACTGCAATTTTATCTAATAAAATAAACTTTTACTTGCACTTGGATCTTGGGACTCGTCATTGTGACAGTTTGTATGTGAATAAAAGCCTAAATTCAGTCTGTTCATAATTTAACGCGATCGAGTCTCTTCAGAAAACCTGGACTAAACCGATCAATTCGAATGGATTAGTTTTACGATCTCTTTATGAACTTTTTGAAGTGGTAGTTGCATAGCCTGTCAATGGAGGGACAGAAATCTCTCAGATTTCATCAAAAAGATCTTCATTTGTGTTCCGAAGATGAACGAAAGTCTTATGGGTTTGGAACGATATAAAGGAAAGCAATCAATGACAGAATTTTCATTTTTGGGTCAACTATCACTTTAAATTAATAGTTCACCAAAAAAAAATGAATTGTTCATCGGCAGCTCTCAATAACTGATGGTTCTCTATTGTGTCTTACTCTGATCTGAAGCTGAATATAGGTATTCATTTGCCCATTACTTATTCCTCTTGACTTTGCGTCAGTTGATTAGACACTTCAATACACCAAATGGGGGCCGTCAACTGTATTTCCATTGTACGTTTTAATCTATATCAAATGCAGTTAGTTCTTAAGTTCATTAAAACATAAGATGGCAGTTTAACTGTAAAGTACATTTAATAAGTGTGTTACGAAAGTTCCTACTCTCTTTAAGTACACTTAAGTGGCCTTTTAATTCATTACTAATATATGTTTTGCAAGGACTGTTTTATAAAAATATACTTTTAAGGTTTGATAAGTGCACATTCAATACAATTAAGTGCCCTTCTTTTTCACAAGGATAATTAAAATGCCATCTGTTTGTCTATAGGTGAACTAGCAAACTGAAGTATAAACGGCTGAGAATGGTGTGTGTTGTGTTCATGACGGCACCAAGAAAAAAAGCTTTACCGCCTTCATAGTTGGAGTGTGAGCCGCACACTCGACGTTTGAGCCGTGAGTGTGGGACTAGAAGGTTTTGATTACTTGATCTTAAGCTCCTGGAAGTGGTATAGGAATGCAGCAATTCTGATAAGTAGAAACACTTTTAAGTAGATAAATTCACTTTTAAATGGTGTTTGCATAAAAATGTGTTTTTGCATTGTGTGGACAAAACCACCATACAATGAGAAAAAACATTCACTCCTTTTTTTTTAATCCTCAAATAGCCTAAACACTCAAATAATCAAACCGTTTGGATTTTCTGAGCAATATGATGTCATATTGCTCATGCTCCGCCCACGACCACTGACGGACTGTCCCGTATTAGCATATTTCCCGTATTAGTATTATTTCTGCCCTCAGTCATTTGTATACTGTCCACCAAGGCATCACTTTACGTGTCTTGTGTGACACGCGTAATGCTGTAGCTCATTATCATTTAAAGAGACATGCACCGAAACGGGTCGCTGTGAGCAGAGCTGTTTTTGAGGTGGTAAAAAGAGTGTTGTTTTACACAACCATTGAAGGAATTTTAACCAAAGTATGTTACAAACTTTACATGAAGACCCTAAAGACTTGTGGAAAATGGGCATCTGATGACCCCTTTAAAGTCAATTCTATACTGAATAGGCAGCCATAATAATGCCTGCATACTGTGTGTCTATACAGGTGCTGGTCATATAATTAGAATATCATAAAAAGTTGATTCATTTCAAGAATTCAACTTAACAGGTGAAACTAATATATTATATAGACTCATTACATGCAGAGATATTTCAAGACTTTATTTGTTATAATTTTGATGATTATGGCTTACAGCTTATGAAACCCACAAAATCCCAGAAAATTAGAATATTACATGAAATCACACAGTAATTACACAGGAATACCATGGTCATTCAACCAGGTTTTGGTTCTTTTGGCAGTGTGGGCAGGTGCAAATCCTGCTGGAAAATGAAGGAAGCATGAAGTGCTCTGAAAATGTCCTGGTAGACGGCTGCGTTGACTCTGGATTTAATAAAGCACAGTGGACCAAAGTCCTCTTTTCTGATGAGAGCAAATTTTGCATCTCATTTGGAAACCAAGGTCCCAGAGTCTGGATGAAGAACAGAGAGGCACACAATCCAAGATGCTTGAAGTCCACTGTGAAGTTTCCACAGTCTGCGTTGGTTTGGGGAGCCATGTCATCGGCTGGAGTTGGTCCACTTTGGTGTTCACTCAACACAGCCGTCTACGTGGACATTTTCAGAGAACTTCCTGCTTCCTTCAGCAGACAAGCTTTATGGAGATGCTTCCTTCATTTTCCAGCAGGATTTGCACCTGCCCACACTGCCAAAATAACCGAAACCTGGTTCAATGACCATGGTATTCCTGTGTAATTACTGTGTGATTTAATGTAATATTCTATATTTCTGGGATTTTGATTTTGTGGGTTTCATAAGCTGTAAGCCATAATCATCAAAATTATAACAAATAAAGTCTTGAAATATCTCACTTTGCATGAAATGAGTCTATATAATATATTAGTTTCACCTGTTAAGTTGAATTCTTGAAATAAATCAACTTTTTGATGATATTCTAATTATATCACCAGCACCTGTATATTGTGTTGTTTGATTTAACGCAGATCTGGTATGTCAGACGAGCACTCGTATCCAGCGAGTCCGAACCACCCACCGGAGGCTGGCGGAGCAGGGGCTGATGGGAAAGACGCCGGCCCCACGCAGACTCAGTCCCTGGACCGAGCGCACCGCCCCCCGGGCTCCTCCGGTTCTGCTGGGGCCCGACAGCACTCTCTGGGACGCCTCCAGGTCCACCATGGGCCACCAGTGCCAGAATCAGCTCTCAACGGGCCAAGGCCAACAGCTGCTAAAGAATACAGGCATGTCAATTCTCTCTCAGAAGTTACAGACTATAATTAACTGTATTAGGTTTTAATAACTGTAAGTAACTTTGCAACTACATGGGGTGGCAGTGGCGCAGTGGATAAGACACATGCCTTTGGTGTGAGAGACCCGGGTTCGAATCCACTGTGAGACACCAATGTGTCCCTGAGCAAGACACTTAACCCCTAGTTGCTCCAGAGGTGTGCGACCTCTGACATATATAGCAATTGTAAGTCGCTTTGGATAAAAGCGTCAGATAAATGTAAATGTAAATGTACATGTCAACTTATTCTAACCCTACTAATACTCTACTAATACTCTAATGCGAGTTAGCAGACATGTAGGTGCAACGTTACAGTCAACAGAATGTGTTAAAGGGACCATCAAAATAAAGTGAAACCGTTTTTTGTAGTGTTTCATCTCTATGCAGAGAAAGGAATAGTTCACCCAAAAAGGAAAGTTGTCAACATTTACTCATTTACATCATGAGGTGGATTTCAATACGTTCCTTCAGGTTTACTTATGATGTTAAAGAATTCTGCACAAAACAAAATTGATTATTTTCAACCCTCATTCTTAGCCTTTGTTTTAAAGAATGATCATTATAATCTGAACACACATCTGTATACTGTATCAGTGTAGACAGCGTCAGTCATTATAATCTGAACACACATCTGTATACTGTATCAGTGTATCAGCATCAGTCATTATAATCTGAGCACACATCTGTATACTGTATCAGTGTAGACAGTCAGTCATTATAATCTGAACACACATCTGTATACTGTATCAGTGTAGACAGCGTCAGTCATTATAATCTGAACACACATCTGTATACTGTGTCAGTGTATCAGCATCAGTCATTATAATCTGAGCACACATCTGTATACTGTATCAGTGTAGACAGCATCAGTCATTATAATCTGAACACACATCTGTATAATGTATCAGTGTATCAGCATCAGTCATTATAATCTGAGCACACATCTGTATACTGTATCAGTGTAGACAGTCAGTCATTATAATCTGAACACACATCTGTATACTGTATCAGTGTAGACAGCATCAGTCATTATAATCTGAACACACATCTGTATACTGTATCAGTGTAGACAGCATCAGTCATTATAATCTGAACACACATCTGTATAATGTATCAGTGTAGACAGCATCAGTCATTATAATCTGAACACACATCTGTATACTGTATCAGTGTAGACAGCATCAGTCATTATAATCTGAACACACATCTGTATACTGTATCAGTGTATCAACATCAGTCATTATAATCTGAGCACACATCTGTATACTGTATCAGTGTATCAGCGTCAGTCATTATAATCTGAGCACACATCTGTATACTGTATCAGTGTAGACAGTCAGTCATTATAATCTGAACACACATCTGTATACTGTATCAGTGTATCAACATCAGTCATTATAATCTGAGCACACATCTGTATACTGTATCAGTGTAGACAGTCAGTCATTATAATCTAAACACACATCTGTATAATGTATCAGTGTAGACAGCATCAGTCATTATAATCTGAACACACATCTGTATACTGTGTCAGTGTAGACAGCATCAGTCATTATAATCTGAGCACACATCTGTATACTGTATCAGTGTAGACAGCATCAGTCATTATAATCTGAACACACATCTGTATACTGTATCAGTGTAGACAGTCAGTCATTATAATCTGAACACACATCTGTATAATGTATCAGTGTAGACAGCTTCAGTCATTATAATCTGAACACACATCTGTATACTGTATCAGTGTAGACAGCATCAGTCATTATAATCTGAACACACATCTGTATACTGTATCAGTGTAGACAGTCAGTCATTATAATCTGAACACACATCTGTATAATGTATCAGTGTAGACAGTCAGTCATTATAATCTGAACACACATCTGTATACTGTATCAGTGTAGACAGTCAGTCATTATAATCTGAACGCACATCTGTATACTGTATCAGTGTAGACAGCATCAGTCATTATAATCTGAACACACATCTGTATACTGTATCAGTGTAGACAGTCAGTCATTATAATCTGAACACACATCTGTATACTGTATCAGTGTATCAGTCAGTCATTATAATCTGAACACACATCTGTATACTGTATCAGTGTAGACAGCATCAGTCATTATAATCTGAACACACATCTGTATACTGTATCAGTGTAGACAGCATCAGTCATTATAATCTTAACACACATCTGTATACTATATCAGTGTATCAGTCAGTCATTATAATCTGAACACACATCTGTATACTGTATCAGTGTAGACAGCGTCAGTCATTATAATCTGAACACACATCTGTATACTGTATCAGTGTAGACAGCGTCAGTCATTATAATCTGAACACACATCTGTATACTGTATCAGTGTAGACAGCGTCAATCATTATAATCTGAACACACATCTGTATACTGTATCAGTGTATCAGTCAGTCATTATAATCTGAACACACATCTGTATACTGTATCAGTGTAGACAGCGTCAGTCATTATAATCTGAACACACATCTGTATACTGTATCAGTGTAGACAGCGTCAGTCATTATAATCTGAACACACATCTGTATACTGTATCAGTGTAGACAGTCAGTCATTATAATCTGAACACACATCTGTATACTGTATCAGTGTAGACAGCGTCAGTCATTATAATCTGAACACACATCTGTATACTGTATCAGTGTAGACAGCGTCAATCATTATAATCTGAACACACATCTGTATGCTATATCAGTGTATCAGTCAGTCATTATAATCTGAACACACATCTGTATACTGTATCAGTGTAGACAGCATCAGTCATTATAATCTTAACACACATCTGTATACTATATCAGTGTATCAGTCAGTCATTATAATCTGAACACACATCTGTATACTGTATCAGTGTAGACAGCGTCAGTCATTATAATCTGAACACACATCTGTATACTGTATCAGTGTAGACAGCGTCAGTCATTATAATCTGAACACACATCTGTATACTGTATCAGTGTAGACAGCGTCAGTCATTATAATCTGAACACACATCTGTATACTGTATCAGTGTAGACAGAGTCAGTCATTATAATCTGAACACACATCTGTATACTGTATCAGTGTATCAGTCAGTCATTATAATCTGAACACACATCTGTATACTGTATCAGTGTAGACAGCGTCAGTCATTATAATCTGAACACACATCTGTATACTGTATCAGTGTAGACAGTCAGTCATTATAATCTGAACACACATCTGTATACTGTATCAGTGTAGACAGCGTCAATCATTATAATCTGAACACACATCTGTATACTGTATCAGTGTAGACAGTCAGTCACTCTCCAAAACGGACATTTATACATAATGCTGTGTATTTGTCCATTCAGACGCGAAAGAGAGCTCAATTCAGTCCTCGCGCGCTGTATAGCTGTCTATCATTTGTCATATAGTAATAACACCTTGTTTTATTTTATTTTTTATAAGTTATGAGCTATAAATAATTAAAGTGTGATATTTAAACACACATCTGTATACTGTATCAGTGTAGACAGCGTCAATCATTATAATCTGAACACACATCCGTATACTGTATCAGTGTAGACAGCATCAGTCATTATAATCTGAACACACATCTGTATACTGTGTCAGTGTAGACAGCGTCAATCATTATAATCTGAACACACATATGTATACTGTATCAGTGTAGACAGCGTCAATCATTATAATCTGAACACACATCCGTATACTGTATCAGTGTAGACAGCATCAGTCATTATAATCTGAACACACATCTGTATACTGTATCAGTGTAGACAGCGTCAATCATTATAATCTGAACACACATCTGTATACTGTATCAGTGTAGACAGTCAGTCATTATAATCTGAACACACATCTGTATACTGTATCAGTGTAGACAGCGTCAGTCATTATAATCTGAACACACATCTGTATACTGTATCAGTGTAGACAGCGTCAATCATTATAATCTGAACACATCTGTATACTGTATCAGTGTAGACAGTCAGTCATTATAATCTGAACACACATCTGTATACTGTATCAGTGTAGACAGCATCAATCATTATAATCTGAACACACATCTGTATACTGTATCAGTGTAGACAGTGTCAGTCATTATAATCTGAACACACATCTGTATACTGTATCAGTGTAGACAGTGTCAGTCATTATAATCTGAACACACATCTGTATACTGTATCAGTGTAGACAGCATCAGTCATTATAATCTGAACACACATCTGTATACTGTATCAGTGTAGACAGCATCAGTCATTATAATCTGAACACACATCTGTATACTGTATCAGTGTAGACAGCATCAGTCATTATAATCTGAACACACATCTGTATACTGTATCAGTGTAGACAGCATCAGTCATTATAATCTAAACACACATCTGTATACTGTATCAGTGTAGACAGCTTCAGTCATTATAATGGCTTCTATTTGCTTTTGACGCGACACTCACATCCAGTGTAGGCAAATGTCAGCCATTAAGCGACTGAACGATAGTGGGCGAAGCCTATTATGAGATGATGTACAACTATTGGTCGATGTCTTGCTCTAAATTTAATATAGGAAATAATAGGAAGTGATAAATATTTTTCAATGCAAACTACAGTAGTCAACATTTGAAGTGGATCAAAAGTTTTATCAAAGTTATACATGCATTTTGAACAATACCCGTTCTCGTCTTAGGACAACTTTGATGAACTTTTTTTGATCCATTTCAAATGTGGACTACAGTAAGTCCTTGAACAACTTTCCCTTGTAATGACTTGTTTTAAGATGCGTAAACATTTCAATAATTATTTAGGTTTAAGTAAACTACTAATCTTTATTTTTGGGTGAACCGTTCTTTTGAGGCAATAGTGGCAATAGTAGGAAATGACAAAAAAATTCAATGCAAAATAGTTCCTTAAACAACTTTTCCCTTGTAATCCCTTGACAGCGGCCATCAAATCCTCGAGCACATCATCCCACCCGCCCCCCCTCCCCCTCCTCCCCTCATCCCTTCATCTCAGACTGCGTTTGACAGCACATCTGGCCCTCCATCACTGGCTCCGGGCACAGTGATCTCCCTCTCACGGCCCTACAGCCCCTCTCCTCCACCGGCTCCTGCCTTGGCCTACAGCGGTTCCCCTTCGCATGCTGTGATGGGCGGCCCACCGATGGCCCCGCCTCCCCCCCCACCGGGACCCCCCACCCACGCCCCGTCCCCGTCCCGAGGAACACACACACCTGGAGAGTCTACTCTTCCCAGAAAGGGCCAGGTGCCCCTCGTCCCCATCAGTGATGCCCGGAGCGACCTGCTGGCCGCCATCCGCAGAGGTCAGTACGCAAAGCAAAGGATTTTGAGTTCAGGATACCCAGCAAGCAATTTTGCGTTTAAAAGACGTCTAATAGCTGTCCAAACACAGCCTAGACGTCTAAAACAAGGCAAAATTAATAGACGTCTAAACCATATAGCCTAAAGAATAGGCTAGTTGTTTTATTTTATTTCTTTGTTATCTAATTGATAACTAGTCTATTCTTGGGCTATTGTTTAGACGTCTATTACATTTTCACTGATAGCCCAAATTTTGCCTTGTTTGAGATGTCTGGGCTGCGTTTCGACGGCTATTAGACTTCTTTTAAACGCAAAATTGCTTTTCCAATCTTTTATTAACTGTTGACTTGTCCTCTAGGTATCCAGCTTCGTAAGGTGCAAGAGCAGAGAGAGCAGGAGGCCAAGAAAGAGCCGGTGGGGAACGACGTGGCCACCATTCTGTCCCGACGCATCGCAGTGGAGTACAGCGAATCAGACGAGGACTCGGAGCCAGAGGAGAACGAGTGGTCCGACTGAGCCCGGCTGCAGAGAACTGCGAACACCAGCAGAATGCTGCTATTATCCATTCCTGCACACACACACTCCTCCTCAAACGCTCAGATGGTCCTTGGATGAGGCTACTGAGGAGATCAGAAACTGAATTTGTGCAATGCAAAGTGGAAGGACACGGTGCAAGTGCAGAAATAGAGAGATGACAATGACAAAAGAGACAGTTCTGGCACTTTCAGAAAAGAGTGGGTTTCATAATTACAATGTAAATTCAACATGCTAGCTTTTGCAAGAGTTGCCAAGAAAATACTTATTGAGAAAAAATATTCGTTCAGTGATTTTTGATTATCTTTTGTTAGCCATCCGGACAATATAGTGAAATATCTATCCATATCTTGTGATACACAAAAACGATGGTCAACAGTGGTATTAGCACTTGTATTCATTTTATGTTCAAATTATGTTCAAACACATTTGTTGTGATATCTCAGGCTTGCTTCACGCAAGATGCCCTGAATACAGTATATGGACAATCAAATCATCGCGATAGTAGATATTTAAAGTTGCTCTAATCAAAATAGGTTTCTCCTTCAATATCACAACTTTCCATTATCCAACATTTGTCTCTTTGTTTAATTGTGGACAGTGTTGTGATAATTATTTATGCCCTAGTTTAGCAGTGAGTGAATTTCTTTGATGCTTTCATTATTTGCTTTTTTTTATTTTTTTAAGGCAGCGATGTGGCCAATAATTTTTTACTGCTCGCCGTTTACTAATAGTGTGTGTTTGTGTGTTGTGTGTGTCCTTAAACGTGTCAGACAAGGTGATGGAGTACGAGACTGTGACATCCGCTATCATTTGTAACAATACTCTGTACTGTATCATTAATGTGTTTTACAATTTATTGTTGTATAGATCTTTGTAACACTGCTCAAAAGATGGAAATGGCATCTTATGTTTAAATTATCATGTTGTAGAAGTAGAGTCTAAAATGCATGTATGAATAATAAATGAAATAAACAACAGAATCTAATAAAATTTAGCTTTTACTGAAATTGAAATTTCCATCTTAGTGCACAACTCTAGAACCACAAGGGCCAAAACATTTTTTTTCCTCTGAATCCTTGAGTCAGTCCCTAAAATAAATCATATCCAAGATTTTATTGCACCTTGGAAAAATGTTCAACCATTTAGAATTTTCTGAAAAACCTGTTGTTTTTTTTCAAACTCCCCCTATGCTGTTGGTTCAATTCAACTCAACTCAAAAAACCCTATTGTCTGACATCATGACAAATAGTTATCAAAATAATTTCGATACATCAATACTAGGGTTGCAAAGGGGTGGAAAATTTCTGGAAATGTTCCAGAAGTTTTCCATGGGAAGTTAAGATGGGGAAGTTTAGAAATATTCCAAGTAGGAAATTTAACGGGAATTAAATGTAATTATTTGGAAATTTTGGATAATTTATGCAAACTGTATCATATACAAACATAAATATTATCATTTTGCTTGGTCTAAAGCATAAGGTTAACCTACAGTTTTGCAAATTTCCTGTTTAGTCCCATTAATTCCTGTTAATTCCCATATATTCCTGTTAATTCCCATACAAAGTTTCCAACTTTGAAAATTCCTGGAATTTTTCAACCCCAGGAAACACCCATTTTAACGAATTTACTAAAGTATATCTAGCAATGACAATGTTCAGATTTAACAAAAATTGATACACAGATGACACACACCAAGTTGTGTCAAATTCCAGACATAGGGGGCACTAGAACTGAATAATAGAGTTCAAATTTAATTTTGTAATTTTTGGGTCAAATGCTTACAGTACATTTTCTTGAAATTCAGTTCAACAAACATGGCTTCTAGCAGCTAATAATGTAAAATCAGAATGACTGACCCATGTCAGCACTAAACCATGCTGGCCAAAAGTTATCAAAGGAACTTTGATGCATTGGATCGCAGATACAATCAAATATAATTTTGTTTGATATTCCTCATCATCATTAATATGCCTATATCTTGTGTACACAAGTCCAAACTTCTCAAAACGTTTCTATGTATGGAGAACAGGTAATTCTGAGAAAGCATGCTTAGTTTCATAAATTTATGATGCTTGGGAGACCAGTAGCAAATTCTAAACTATCAGCCATTTAAACTGGTAGATAAAGGCCATAAAACACAGGATAAGAGCCCTTTCCATTATTTTGAATGACAAATAAATAAATAAGACCAGTTCATTTATAAAACTGACAATATAGTTCCCTTTCAGTCAGTCACGTTCTACGTTACGTCAGAACGTCTGACGAATGGGGTCTCGCCCGAGAGCCCAATCACCTTCAAGTTGTAAAAAACGAGCCAATGGTACGCAGAGCAGCCAATGGAATTTGCATCGCGAGCTCCACCCCGCTGTGTGGGTATAAGGAGCAGTGCGTGCATCCTCGCATTCATGCTTTATCTTCAGAGCTGATTGTTTGTGCTCACGATCACTTTCAGTTTAAAATCTACGAGTCAAGTCTCGCGCGGGTGTTGGTGTGACGGCGTGTTCAGCGGAGATCGTTAAGAGCTTCCTGCTGTGTCTCTTCTCTCCCCTGTGCGCTTCAGCACTGCTGAAAGAGTATTTTTATAAAAGAGCTGCACGGGTGTGTATTTTTAAAGATGTCACTTAGCCAGTGTGTTTCTGGGTGCGGTCGGTTTCTCGCGTGTCTGGGTTATCAGCACGCTGAGGCCGCGTTTGAGTCATGTACGCATTGCGGGAGAATGACCATCGCGACCCTGCGATCATGACTCAATGACTACTTCTGCTGATGGCCAGGGTGATCTGAGGGTGACTGTGTGGGCTTCCCCGACGAATCAACCTCCGCGGGCCACACCCTCTCTCTGGCGTCGCAAACTGCGGTGCTTCCCAGTGAGATTGCTGGTTCCTCTCACAGTTTCATTCGGGGCACCGGTGGACGATCAGATGTCGATCGCCGCATCACAAAGCGGGCTTGAGTCCTCTGGAGATGAGGATTCGGCTGAGTTGCCTCCCTCTGGGACGACAGCTTTGCCCGAGTCTAATCCAGAGCTGATGGCCATGCTTACCCAGGCTGCTGAGAGCATCGGGCTCGAGTGCAACCCTCCACCATGCCCAGAGCGCTCAAGGCAGGATGATTGGTTCTTGGGGGTGGCACACGCTGATCGTCAGCGCCCGCCTCCAGATCCATTCTTCCTGAAAGTGCATGAGGAAGTCACCAGTTCATGGAGGGCACCTCTGACTGCCCGTAACCTTTCTAGGGCTACCTCCGCCTTCAGTGGCCTCGACGGCGGGGCGGACAGGACCCCAACTTCAGTGGCATGTCAATTGCCTCGAGTTGTCGAACAGTACATCTGGCTCTGTACCGCTTCAGGGCCCTGCTCAAGGGAAGGCACGTACTGGTCCGGACGGACAACACTTCCGTCCATAGGACAGAAGCGTACATAGCGTAACTATAGCGTACATCGACCGTCAAGGTGGTCTGAGCTCCGGTCGCATGTGGCAACTCGCCCGCCATCTCAAGTTATGGAGTCAGAAGCATCTGAGGTCGCTTTGTGCCATTCATATCCCGGGTGAGCTAAATCGTGCAGCCGACGAGTTAGCCCGGCCGGACCTGGTTTCCTGGACTTGTACTCCTCGCGATGGCCCCTCCCTGGCCAACTCCTCTAAGGAAGGACCTCCTTTCTCAGTGATGGGGCACCCTCTGGCACCCGCACCCCGATCTCTGAAAACTACACGTGTGGGTCCTCGACGGGACTGGGAAGGTTTAAGTACTTTGCCACCTCAGGTGGTAACTACTATCACTCACTTCCACCCGACACGCTTACGCCTTGAAGTGGAACCTCTTCGTCACCTGGTGCTCTTCTCGCTGAGAAGACCCATGGAAATTTTCATTCGGGTTAGCGCTCTCCTTCCTTCAAGAAGGGTTGAAATGAAGGCTGTCTCTTTCCACCCTCAAGGTCTATGTGACTGCCATTTCAGCTCATCATGATTTGCTTGACTCATTTTGAGACGAACAAAACCACACTATACGCAACGACAACAGACAACAGAACCAAACGGGTTATGGATATTGTAGAGTTAGGTGGTTCTAACTTAAAGGTGGGGTGTGTGATTTGGAAAACGACCGGCAGATTTTGAAAATACACAATTCAAATGGTCCTACCTTCTTTCCTCCAACGCTGGCTCTGACTCCCCCCATTCGAAGAACATGGACGCACAATCATGCACGAGCGAAAACTCAGATACGCAAGAGATTGTAATGACGATTTACTACTAATCATAGAACCGGCTTTACTGACGAGATGCGCATGCGTCACGAGTATTGAGTATGCGCACGAAGGGGGTCACGCGCGCTGGGGGGAGGGGGGCGTGATCCGACCGTTTGATTGACAAATTTACATTCCAATGATTCTAGGTGGTCTTGGAAATGATTGGCTGGATTTTTTCGGGTCCTGCCCGTTCCACAGATGATTAAATTGCTTAATTTTCATTTCAGTGCTTCTAACTTAGTGGCTGTAAGTGCGTTAGGAATAGGATTTCAAGTTATTTTGAAAAAAATGACAAAAAAGAGAATCACATACCCCACCTTTAACTAAAAAACCCGGAAAGAGATTTCCAACAGGTGCTCTCAAAGTATGACTTTATTAGAGTGCCTTTTTTACATCCCCCTCCAGCGTCATATCATGCCCTATCAAACCCCTTAACACTACAGATATATAAACACAGAACGAATGAGGGAGAAAACAAGGAACAGGTGGGACTAATCAATTAACAAATGATTAGCAACTAATGAAATGGGGAGTAATGGGCTAAAAAAACATGTAAAGAAACTAAACTCAAATAAACCAAACACAGATGATCCACGAAAGCAAAACTTTAAGAATGTAAGTAATCATACAGACAGTCAGTCCCTTCTCTTATGACCTTATAACTTGGCCGCAGTTTCAGTAGCACAAGACATTACATATTACAGTTTAAACAACAGTTGACAAAGTTTTAAAAGGTTAGAAGGCCATACATTTTAAAGAAATAAATAATAAAAAAGGTAAATATTTCTGGACTTACAAGCTGCAAATGAAAAATTCACACTCATTTGACATTGACCTTTAAATGTTTCAACATGAGTCAACACACCCCACATATATTATGATCACATCCAGTACCTTAAGACAGTTAAAGTCTTGGACTTCTCTTCTTCTAACAGTAAGAGCAAATGATTTCATTTGATAGCCCCTCTTGATACAAGTGTGTATTGCAGTGACCTGTTTCATCAAACCCTAACTATCAGTGAAGATTCAAGATGGACTTTACTGTAAAAACCACATCATATTTGAAAAGATACTATTTCAACTGGATCTCCAGTTCCATCACCTAATGGTGATCCGACCCTGAAGATTGCCACTTGTGGCTTTATTTCAACCTTGTCCCACATCCCAGCGAGCGATCTTGGCCCGAATGTGGCCTCAAGCTGGCACTACTGGCCTCCTCTCAGCCAGAGCTGGACCACGTGTGGCAATGATGGCATAGCAAGTTTTCCTCGTCTCTCTCTCTTTCTCTCTCTACCAAAGAGACTGGATGTATGACAACTCTGTTTAAGACATAACCGACATATGTGAATACTCTCCAAAACGGACATTTAAACATAATGTTGTGTGTATTTGTCCATTCAGACACGAAACAGAGCTCAATTCATTACTCGCAGGCTGTATAGGGCTCTATGCTGCACGCTTCGGGCTGGGTGTGTGCGCACAGAAAGATGAGACATGATACAATATGAGACATTCATACAATATGAGACATTTCTTCTATCCTTTTCTTTTGGTATAGAATAAAATACCAGTTCGGGGTTCTCTTTCTTTCGGCTGTTGTTGGAGCTCCAGCACAACATATTGCAGGCATTACTGAGACCGTCGGTCGTCAAGATGGCGGTGCAAAGCTACAGTGACGTCATGTGAACCGAAAAAATAGAGAGCATCAGCTTTCGCCAAATGCTGTGTGTTAGAAATCAGGAATGGTGAGAAATCAGCCCAGATACAGCCCACATCTGGTACACATGGACTCCACACGTACCAGATGTGGGCCGAATCTGAGCCGACACTATGTTGCTGTCCGGGATGTTTCAGTGATGTATGTTTGAATGGGAAAACTTAAATTCTGCTCTTTACCTCACACAATACTAATACATATACGAACAGAGAGGACTGCGACGGTACTGCTTTTTGACATTTCTGCAATAAATAAATGATATTGATTACACTTGAATGTCTATCTGTTATGTTTCATTAATAGTTTTTGTACCAGTAAATGTCCCGGACAAATATATGAGATTTGGCTGATTTATTCAACTACAACACTAAAATCTATTTAGGCCCAATGCAGGGCCATTTATGAGTCATTAATTGGTTCAGGCTCGGGCCAGTTATGGCACATGTGTGTCCCTCGTCTTTAACCCAGGACTGGGTCACTCCAGGGCCATTATTCTTTGCAGCATGTGGGCCGAGGGAAAGGGTTGTGTGGGCTAGGCCAGAACAAAAATTGCTATGTGAGGTTATGCTGTAACATTTCTCTATTTAAAGCATGCTAAATAGATGAGAGAGAGCGAGAAGGGTTTTGTTTATATATCTCCAGCTTCCCTCCGAGTCTCTGACGTCACTGTCCTCCTCCATCAGCGAGCCTCCATCTGTCCCTTACATCTCCGCCAGCTCTCCAGTGGCTCATTGTGGAGAAGAGTGGATGCTGAGGAGACCATGACAAACAAAGGATGCACGCTAGGTTTGTGTACCTCTAACGCTTACTGTTAACCCTGAGACACGGCGGCCATTCACTCGCCAGTGCATTTATATATGCTTATTTAAGAGCACTTGTTTTCTTCAGCACTGTGTGCGTGTGTACGTGTGCGTGTGTACGTGTGCGTGTGTACGTGTGCGTGTGTGTGTTGTGTGTGTGTGTTTGATACAGGATTAAGCAGTTTTGTTGAAGCTCTAAAAATAACTTCCTCAAAAATGTTCAGTGTGACTAAAGAACTCGAAGTAATATCTGATTTTTAGCATCTCATTCTTGACTCATTATTTGATTGGACAAACATGCAATTTAATAAGGTAGCATATAAGTGTCTGAAACATTTTTCCGGTGTGCTGTTTTACATACTTTCACCAAAAAAGACGGTATACAGTGGTTCTCAACCAGGGGGTCTCAGCAAACTTCCAGGGGTCCCAATAATGATTTAAATTTAGTTATATTAAAGGGTTAGTTCACCCAAAAATGAAAACTCTGTCATTATTTACTCACCCTTGCATCGTTCCAAACCTGTAAGACTTTCGTACATCTTCAGAACACAAATGAAGATCTTTTTGATTTAATCTGAAAGCTTTGACAGGCTACGCAACTACCACTTTCAAGCCCCAGAAAGGTAGTAAAGACATTTTTAAAGTAATCCATGCGACTCCAGCCACTTTGTTTGGGAATAAAAAAAAAAATTTATTTAAAAAATATTAATCTCAAACACTCCAATGAATGTCAATGGAGGGACAGAAATCTCTCAGATTTCATCAAAACAAATCTTCATTTGTGTTACGAAGATGAACAAAAGTCTTACGGTTTGAAACAAAGTGAGGGTGAGTAATTAATGACAGAATTTAAATTTTTGGGCTAATTAACCCTTTAACAATCTTAATTAAAATGCTTAAAAAATAAATAAGTGTACAACATTACACCGAGATCATGTTTTTAAATGTCTGAATTTTTATTACAGCTGAAGTATCAGAGGTACATATCAGGCCTACGGTATTTTCCTGGACAAAGGGAGGTAAAAAAGGTTGAGAACCAGTACCTCTATATTTATCTGCAGTCGGACAGTCTCACACTGCAATCATAGGAAGACAGCCATGTTTCTGGGGTGAATGTTACACACGCTATTTATAGATTCAATCTGTGATCTCTCAACACACAAGGAGGGAAACTTTCTAAGGAAATACAAAAATATACGTCTATATAAATGTTACACTGAAAAAAAATGTAATGTGACATTGCTGTGAATGAAAACCAACGTTTATGTTAGACTGGGTGATTGTAATACAAAGTTGGAAGTCTGAGACAATCACAGCACTCTTGGCAACAGACGGTACATTCAGAAATGTAGACATCTTATATATTATTTAGAATAACACAGTAGTTTCATTCAAGTTCAGTAAATCCAACATGACAAATCTGGTTCTTTGGCTGCGTTCACCAGAAATGAATTGCAGATTTAGTCTCTGATGACATTGCACAGACATCCCATCAAACACACTATGATACCCTTTTAGCAGATGATCCCGAGATGTTTTCACACACAAAAGTAGTCTAGTGGGCTCCTACGTACTGTTCTGTATCACTGTTGCATTGAATGATTGGAAAACAACTTCAAGCTTGAAATACATCAAAGCGAGTGCAAATAAGGCATAATACACCACACATTCACACAACATTCAATTGATAGCAGCGTCAAATAAAAAAATGAAAGCAATCAATAGCGTACAACAGAAAACGATTATCTCTATGTGTTATTGTACAGTACATGACTAGTGTCGATACACCTGGAAGATCAGCGTCAATATATATCAGTATATTAGAAATAATGTGCACAACATCAACTGAAACATGATGTATTCAATAACTGTGTAGTTTAAGTTGTCAGAGACACATGTTCTTGTATCTGAATGAGTCACTGGAGGATGAGAATAGCACAATATTCACTTCAGTGCGCCATTGGAATAAATGTACAGGGTTTAGTTTGATGGCAAAAAAATAGCATTAACAAGAAATATAAAGAATTCAGGCATAGCACAGTGCTTACAGGCAACAATGCAAAGTGTGTGCTACATTTGGATAATTATATACCTTTTGATGATGATGATATGAATTCATATTTGGACACCACATTACTATTTGATTATCTGTGTAAATACATAAAGAACATCCACTTATATCACTACAGAAATTGCAGGTCAATCTTTACATTACAGCGTTCATGTTACTGTGTGTTCACATTCTGATTATAATGGACCACATGTATTTAATGTGTAATTATTTGGTGGTTCTGCTGAGTTTGAGTTTGATTGACAGGCGAGCGATCTAACCAATTATTACGCTGAATCCGCTATTCAGCCATTGCCCGACAAACAAACCAAACAGGAGAGTTAGTAGATTAACGTTGATGGATTTAAAATATTGTGTGTATTATTTTTTATGTCTTTCCATGGTTGAAACAACATGCCTTCTGATGTTTATTTGGTGCTATAACTAATAGTAAAGAGGAAGAGATAATCGTTTTACCTACTGTTTGAACTGAGGCAACACGTGAAAAACGGTAGTTATCGTATCAATTACTGTCCTGAAGTGCAATGGTGTTTTTCTGTGGAAAATGGTTTACAGTATTTTGTTGTCAATTTGTGTTGTGGACTGATTTGCACTCAGACTTTTCTGTGAATCAACTTGTGATGAAAATGTGTGTTCTTCATACGGCGTTTTTGTAGTTTTACTGGATATCACTGATTTTGAAATCACTGCATATTATTATTTTGCTATAACTATTGTATTGTTTGCCTCAGTATTTCAGAATTATTAGGATTTTTTATATGTGTTATCAGATTTTATGAATTATCAGAGATTGTAGTTTTACTGTGACTACACTATTACTGTGGTTAGTTTTACAATACTGTAGGAATCCTGCATATATGGCATTCAAACAACAGCTATAGTTGTACACCCATCCTTCCATCTTCTATTCCTGCTTTATGTAGGACCACAAAGAGCGATGGCAGGGAAACACCAGCTATAATTCACTACAGTACCGTATGTTTTAAACCACTATAGTTAGTTTTACAGTACAGTTGTATTCTGATATAAAGCAGCTTGTATCGAGCCCCAGAAGGTGATGGAAAAAAATATGAGATGGGAAGTAAAATTAATATTTGTGCTCTCTTGCAAAACATTTGGGTTCTCTCTTGCAAAACTATTGCATTCCCCTGAGAAACTTTGTGTTCACAACTTTGTGCACTGAAATATATCATACCTAAATCGGGTGCACTATTGATTAGTGATGCTCTCATAAAGCGGCCTCTCAAACATCTTGCGAGAACCAAATTGACTTCTTTTTCGTGGGTTATTGCGCTTAAATGGGCAAATACATACAACATTATGTCCAAATGCCTGTCTTGCTGAGTATTCAAGTAAATACATTCAGTTTTGGAACTTAATAGTTGAGAAAGATGCATGTTGTGTATCAGTATATTGGATTTGTGCATTCGCTCTTAAAGTGACAGTAGCCTAATAAACCTGATGCCGTCTGTGTCATTAATGCTAATCAATGGACAAAAGACAAAGAGAAAATCACTCACTGCTCTTGACCGAGTAACTTTTGTAGCTTTATTTGTAAGCTGTATCTGTATTTAATATTTACAATGAAAACTATCCAGTGTTATTTTACATTTGATTACTTTAATTAAGTTTGAAAAACTTAAAGCCGTGTTTATTTCATTTGTCTCTTTGTTCTATTGTATTTATGTCTGTATTCATTTGCAATTTGCTAATTTGGTCTTATTTTATTACTGGCTGTTTACTTGTCTTATTTTGTAAATGTAGTTCAACGATTCATATAAACGACTCCTTGTGCTGTGTGTAAGTTGTTACAACTGATACAATTATCTGTATGGCGGTATATATGCCAGTTATCCCAGTGGTATTAAAAATCTATATTTTTCATGGTATCGTATCGAAGCTCGAAATTCCCCAGACACCAACATAGAGTCGGCCCAGATCCAGCCCACATCTGGTAAACGTTGAATCCACATGTATCAGATGTGGGCCGGATCTGGGCCGACACTATGTTGGTGTCTGGGTGGGTCTAGTATCGTGACAACACTAATTTCTACAACTAAAGTTTTTCTAGCGAAAGCTAATTTTCTCTGGGAACACAACATTTTTTGCAAGCGAACTTTCTTGTAGGAATGAAAAAGCATTGAAATAAAATTTTCCTCCCATCTCATTTTGTTTTTACCGTCATCATGTGACTTCATGGGCTCCATAAGTAAGCTATAAAATTATTCTATTTACTGATTAATCAAAGTAACATGTCATTACCATACGTGTACCATGGACACTGACATGAGGTGCTACTAAATTTCCCAAATAATAAAAAATTTCCTCACTGGATTACAAAATCTGGATTCATGTGCTTTAAAGATGTGCCATTACCGCGACTGTGCTGAAGACGCTACACATCGCTGGGTGTCCGTGGGCGCATGGTGAATCTGTAAGGCATGCATCCACAACAAGCAATCCTCAAAGACCTGAGTATTTCAGGGTTCCTGAAGGCATATATCATGGGGTTGATGATGGAGTGGCAGATTGCTGGAAGAGCCGTGGCGTAAGTGTAGATCACAGGGGATCGAGTGTCCGCCACCAGCGAGTACATGGCAAGAGGGATCCAACAGAAAGCAAAGGTTCCCAATATGGTGGTCAAGGTTGAGACGCCTTTCGTGGTTGAGGACGAGTGTGACGCAGTCATGAATTGACGCTGTACTGCGATTTGCTGAGCGTGCCGGAACGCGATCTTGCAGATCTGAAGGTACAACTGCAGAATCAGAGCGAATATCAGGAGGAAGGACACGGCGAGTGCCGCGGCGTTGCTTTTGTTAACCGGTCGACCGATGCTACACGTGCTTTCGTCTTCCAAACAGTTCCAGCCCAGGACCGGGAGCGATCCCAGCAAAGTGCTGACGACCCACAACAGGACAAGCGTGACGTAGGTGAACGTCACCGTGCTCTCGGTGTGGTACGACAGCGCGTTATACAGCGACAGGTAACGATCCACGGTGATCGCAAGGATGTTGAGCACTGAGGCCGAGAAGGCTGTGATGAGGAGCCCGGCTGATAGTAGCATAACGAATCCTGAATCAATGATGTAAGTTACGATGAAATTGAGGATTAGGCTCAGGCCGGCCAGGAGGTCTGCAAACGCCAGACTCCCGATGAGGATGAACATGGGAGCTCTTAAAGTCGGCGTGTAGGAGATCAGAGCGATCACAACCGCGTTCTCGCACGACATGAGCGTTCCCGTCACGCACAGAAGAACATCCCAAGGGTTGAGGATCACGGGAACCGGAACCGGCTCCAGATCCCAGGATGGGACAGGCGACGTGTTTCTTCCCTCCAGTACATCCCAGTTGAACAGAGAAGCGTTCAGGAGCAGGTTACTCATTGCTACAGCAGGAATCACTGAAAATTAGACAAGACACACATATGAAAATGAGACTAGCGGTAGAGTTTTTTTAAATTTTATTTATCCTTAATTTAACCAGGGGAATCACATTGAGATATGCTATATGTTTTTCCAGAGAGACCTGGTTGAGACGGCAGCACATAATGTTTCACACAAAATAATCACACAAAAAAATCACAATTTACACATTCAAAAATTAAATAAATAATAGCAAATCAAGAAAACCAATTGCAAGTGTCAGATTAGATAAGATCAGACCTCAAATCTCCGGGAAACACTTGGCAAAACTGTTACCGAAACCATTAGGTGATGGTTTTAATGGTTATTGCTTGATGGTTTGTAATGGTGTTTTTAATGAAACCATTAGAAATTCTGTGTTTTTTTCAGTAGGGGGCATTGACCTGATTTGAGATGCATAATGGCATCATCGTCTTCTGTAGAAATGCTTTATAGCTGAAATTAAATTTGATTCATAATTGATCAATGTAACTGTTATTTATCTGTTTATTAATGTGAAACTGCTTTAAAGCAATCTGTATCGTAAGAAGCGCTACAGCAATGAATGTGACTTGATTTACCTTGACTACATTTTTTTTTTTTAAATCACCAAAAATATACCGACTATTCAAAAGAGGCAGAGAATAAGCTATTTTTAGCCCTCTGCATGTCAAATAAGAGGCTATACTTAACTGAGACATTTCTACCACTTCTGAGGTTATAATCAAGCTGAAGTGAAAATATCATGCACACGCTGTTGTAAAACACAGACTCATTGTGAAATATGTCACAAACAAAGACTGGTACCGACCACTGAACGCGCGCGTGTCTCCATCCCTCTTCCATCCAGTGAAGATGAAGAATAGATGAGGCTCAGGAAAGCTTCCCGTGCCAAGCGCATTTTTTTGGGGGGGGGATTAAGAGAGAATCCGTCGGCTTGCTTCTGTTGTCGTTGTAGTTGTTGTCATTTATTTATCGTTTATCCTCGGGTTGTTACCTGGGCAGCGCTCAGCCTTGGCTTGTCATTCTGATCAGAAGCGTTGGCAGTTCACAGACAAGCGCCTGCATGTTCGCTTCTGATTGGTCGCTGAGATGACTCGCGCTGCTGACGTCAATGGCTTGTGGTACAGAAACACAGCAAAACATACCTTTCTTTCTCATTCACAACACACACCTACACTGCGAACGCGACGCGACGCGGATAGGATCCTGACGCGACGCGATTAAACGCGCGCATTCATCGAGTAGGTAGAGTAGATAACTCATTTTGAATTCCAGTCCAAAACTTCAGTGTAAGAAAGTAAAATTGAAGTGGAATCAAATTGAACTGTTGTGGGTTTAAATCGTCTAAAATTCATTTTTCATTATGAATTATCCAGAAACATTCACAAGAAACATCAGATGAAGAGTTTGTATATAATTTTGAATATTACTTTTTCATCATTACTCCAGTCTTCAGTGTCACGGTAGATGTATTCGCTGGTTCCTTCTAGTCTTGTGTTTATGTTGTTGTATGAGTGCACGTGTGCAAGGGGCGTGTCTGTATGTCATTACCTGATCCACTCCAGCTGTTCATCATTACAATCACCAGCTGCAGTTCATCTCACCACGCTTCTTAAACTCACCGCTGTTCTCTCACCTTTGTCAGATCGTTGTTTGATGTTCCCCTGTCTTCTGGTTCGTGTTCCTGCCTGGTGTTTCCTGTTCGTCGTCTTCCGTGTGGATTTGGATCGTCTCACCGTTTGTCTGCACGTCACCGGTATTGACCATCGAAGTCCCTGCGTCACCTATCTCCACCTGGCTCACTGCACCCTGGACTTGTGTGTTTTGTGCTAAATAAATATTGTATTATACTCGCGATTGCTTCCTGTGTTTCTGCCTAACATGACAGAACGATCTGACCATGGTATGGAAGCAGCGAGCGCCTCGTCATCCTCACTCGAAGAGTTCATCCATCACAGCATCCGTAGAATGGACTCGCAAGAGAAGGAGATTGGAGATACGGGCCGTGCAGTTCAAGCCCTGGTGACGCAGGTGTCCGAGCTCACCCAGCAGATCCAGCGCCTACGACCTCCCACTGCGCCACCCACACCGGCCGTTCCTCCCGCATCATCAGGAAGCCCCTCCCAGTCAGAACCCCGGCTACCCACCCCAGAGGCATACTCAGGTGAACCGTCATTTTGTAGAGCCTTTTTGACTCGATGTTCTATGCACTTTGCCCTGCAACCTCATACTTTTCAGACCGAGCAAGCCAAAGTGGCGTTTGTGCTCACGCTATTGACTGGGAGAGCGGCACTCTGGGGAACGGCGGTGTGGGAAAACCAAAATCCATGCTGTGCCTCGTTCCAGACCCTCGCCGCCGAGATGAGACTGGTTTTTGACCGTGCGGTCACTGGAAGAGAGGCGGCCAGAACATTGGTCGAGCTACGGCAGGGAAGAAGATCAGTGTCCGAGTTTTCCATCGAGTTCCGGACCTTGGCGGCAGAGTGTGGATGGAACGAGGAGGCGCAGTGGGACATGTTCCTGCATGGGCTGGCTGACCACGTCCAGAAGGAGATCTACGCCCTGGATCTTCCCACTACCCTCAACGGACTCATTGATCTGGCCCTGCGGGTGGACGCTCGGCTGTCCAGAGTCGAGCGTCGAGCCACGCCCACCCGCACACTTGAGGCAGCCAACGGGCTACGATCCAGCGGCAGGGACGTGGTCAGCCCCGTCTACGATCACGAGCCCATGCAGGTGGGTCGAGCTCGGCTTTCCCGGGAGGAGAGGGAGAGGCGGAGGTCCCAGGGCCTTTGCCTGTACTGCGGAGGAGCCGGACACTACGCCTACAACTGTCCGGTAAAAGGCCCAGCCCGATAGTAAACATGAGGCTACTATCGGGTGGGATCTCCGCCAGGAAGACCTCATCCACGACAAGATCTACCTCCACCCTCCTCTCGGTAAGACTAAGATGGTCAGTCCACCAGCACGATTGTCAAGCACTGTTGGATTCGGGGGCCGAAGGTAATTTCATGGACCATAATTTTGCACGCAGATTTCAGATTCCCATCAAACCCCTCCCACAGCAGATTGCAGTTCATGCACTCAACGGACAAGAACTTCCCACCATCTCATTATCCACTGAAGAAATCACTCTCATCACCTCTGGCAATCACTCGGAAACTATTTCATTTTTTATTCTGGATTCACCCCTGGCACCCGTTGTTCTAGGACACCCATGGCTCATTCAACACAACCCCCGAGTGGACTGGATACATAGATCTGTGCTGGAGTGGAGTCAGGAATGTCATAGGTCTTGTCTCGTCTCTGCTTGTTCGTCTGTACCTGTTTCTGTGTTTCAGGAGGAAGCAGGGGATTTGTCTAACGTGCCCGCGGAGTATCTGGACCTGAAGGAAGTGTTCAGTAAGTCTCGTGCTGCTTCTCTCCCTCCGCATCGTCCCTACGACTGTGCAATAGATTTACTCCCAGGTAAGTCTCCGCCTAAGGGCAAGTTATATTCGCTTTCGATTCCTGAAAGAGAGGCTATGGAGAAATATATTTCTGATTCTCTAGCAACCAAGTTCATTCGCCCTTCCTCTTCTCCAGCGGGGGCGGGGTTTTTTTTTTGTGGGGAAAAAGGATGGTTCTCTGCGACCTTGCATTGATTACCGAGGGCTGAATAACATCACGGTAAAGAATACTTATCCTTTGCCGTTGATGTCTTCAGCCTTCGAGAGGTTGCAGGGAGCATCCATCTTCACCAAATTGGACTTACGTAACGCTTATCATTTGGTCCGCATCAGGGAGGGTGATGAGTGGAAGACTGCGTTTAACACCCCTAGGGGGCACTTTGAATATTTGGTCATGCCGTTTGGGCTGTCCAACTCCCCAGCAGTTTTCCAGGCACTGGTCAATGACGTGTTGCGAGATATGATCGATCAATTCATATATGTCTACCTGGATGACATATTGATTTTTTCTGCATCTCTCCAGGAGCATGTGCAGCACGTCCGACGAGTGCTTCAGAGGTTGCTAGAGAATGGGCTTTTTGTCAAGGCGGAGAAATGCGATTTTCATGCACAGTCTGTTCCTTTTTTAGGATACATCGTGTCGTCTGAGGGGATGCGGATGGACCCTGAGAAGATTAAGGCTGTGGTGGATTGGCCAAGTCCAGATTCCCGCAAGGCCCTGCAGAGGTTTCTGGGGTTCGCCAATTTCTACCGGCGATTCATTCGCAACTTCAGCCAGCTGGTCGCGCCTCTGACTGCCTTGACCTCCCCCAGAACTGCGTTCAGGTGGTCCGACACAGCCGAGACTGTGTTCAAGAAACTCAAAGGCCGCTTTGTTTCAGCCCCCATTCTAATTACCCCTGATTCATCACGTCAGTTCGTGGTGGAGGTCGACGCATCAGAGGTGGGAGTAGGGGCGGTGTTATCTCAGCGTTCACCTGTAGACGACAAGATGCATCCTTGCGCGTTTTTGTCCCATCGTTTATCTCCAGCCGAACGTAATTACGACATTGGTAATAGAGAGTTGTTGGCAGTCAAGTTGGCGTTGGAGGAGTGGCGACACTGGTTAGAAGGGTCGGGGGTACCTTTTATCGTCTGGACTGATCATAAGAACCTCGAATATATCAGAACTGCTAAAAGATTGAACTCCAGGCAGGCTCGGTGGGCACTTTTTTTCGGTCGTTTTGATTTTTCTCTCCAATATCGTCCGGGTTCTAAGAACATCAAACCCGACTCACTTTCTCGTATATTTGATTTTTCCGGTCGCCCGTCCACTCCCGAGTGTATTTTACCCGAAACCGTATTTGTTTCAACACTCACATGGGAGGTCGAAGCGAAGGTCAAAGAGGCCTTGGAAGGGGTAACGCCTCCGCCCGGGTGTCCACCGAACCGATTATTTGTGCCGGAGGGCTTACGGTCTGACGTTATCCAGTGGGGTCACAGCTCCAACGTAGCTTGTCATCCAGGAATTAATCGCACTGGATTTCTAGTCAAGCAACAATTCTGGTGGCCACTTATGGCTCGTGACATTCGCGATTTTGTTTTGGCTTGCTCTGTTTGTGCCACGGGTAAGTCTTCCAATCGACCTCCAGATGGGCTACTTCAACCGCTGCCGGTGCCTTCGAGACCTTGGTCCCATATCGCTCTAGATTTTATTACCGCCCTCCCACCCTCCCAGGGTAACACAGTAGTTTTAACTGTGGTGGACCGATTCTCGAAGGCAGCACATTTCATTCCCTTACCCAAATTACCTTCAGCTAAGGAGACAGCGGCTACGGTCGTAGATCATGTCTTTCGGTTACATGGCCTCCCGATAGACGTGGTCTCCGACCGGGGACCCCAGTTCGTGTCCAAATTTTGGCGAGAATTTTGTAGATTACTGGGGGCGACGGTTAGTCTGTCATCTGGGTTTCATCCCCAGAGCAATGGTCAAACAGAGAGAGCCAACCAAGATTTGGAGAGAATGTTGCGATGTTTGGTTTCCAGAAATCCTTCGTCTTGGAGTCAACAACTGTCTATGGTGGAGTACGCACACAACACGTTGCCAGTGTCAGCGACGGGCCTATCTCCGTTTGAGTGTAGTGTAGGTTACCAGCCACCAATTTTTCCCAGTCTGGAATCCGAGGTTGCGGTTCCCTCCGCTCACGCCTTTGTCCAGAGGTGTCACCGCACCTGGACTAGAGCCCGGGAGACTCTACTCCAGGTGGGGGCGCGCACCAAGGCCAAGGCCGATCGCCACCGGTCAAAGCCTCCCGTATACGTCGTTGGTCAAAAAGTGTGGCTCTCAACTAAGAACATTCCTCTTCGCACCGTTTCTAATAAACTTGCTCCCAAATTTATTGGCCCGTTTCCTGTCACCAAGATTATTAGTCCGGTGGCAGTCCGCCTCAAACTACCTCCTGCGTACAGGAGGGTTCATTCCGTGTTCCATGTATCTAAAATCAAGCCCGTTTTTCATTCTCACATTAATCCGCCTGTCCCGGTTCCTCCCCCACCGCGGCTCGTAGATGGGGAGACCACATATTCGGTCAACCGTATTCTGGACTCTAGGCGGAGGGGACGCGGATTTCAGTACTTGGTGGACTGGGAAGGTTACGGTCCGGAGGAGAGAAGTTGGGTTCCTGCTAGGGACATCCTGGATCACTCCCTTATCGATGATTACAATCGGCAGGTAAGGGAGTCTGAGAACGCCAGGAGGCGTTCTTAGGAGGAGGGGTACTGTCACGGTAGATGTATTCGCTGGTTCCTTCTAGTCTTGTGTTTATGTTGTTGTATGAGTGCACGTGTGCAAGGGGCGTGTCTGTATGTCATTACCTGATCCACTCCAGCTGTTCATCATTACAATCACCAGCTGCAGTTCATCTCACCACGCTTCTTAAACTCACCGCTGTTCTCTCACCTTTGTCAGATCGTTGTTTGATGTTCCCCTGTCTTCTGGTTCGTGTTCCTGCCTGGTGTTTCCTGTTCGTCGTCTTCCGTGTGGATTTGGATCGTCTCACCGTTTGTCTGCACGTCACCGGTATTGACCATCGAAGTCCCTGCGTCACCTATCTCCACCTGGCTCACTGCACCCTGGACTTGTGTGTTTTGTGCTAAATAAATATTGTATTATACTCGCGATTGCTTCCTGTGTTTCTGCCTAACATGACATTCAGTGTCATGATGATCCTTCATAAAATGATTTGAAAACGCTCATTATTTGCTCAAATATTATTGGTGCTCAATAATTAATAATGTTTCTTATTTTTTTTTATCAATGTTGAAAACCATTTTTACATGCTTAATATTTTTGTGGAAACCGTGATACATTTTTGTCTGGATTCTAAAAGAACAGCATTTATTTGAAATCTAAAAATTTAGCAACAATATAAATGTCTTTTTCTGTCTCTTTTGATCAATTTAATGTGTCCTTGCTGAATAAAAGTATTATATTTAAATAATAATAATATTAAGCATGCAAAAATGGTTTTCAACATTGATTAAAAAAAATAAGAACCATTATTAATTATTGAGCACCAATAATATTTGAGCACATAATCAGCGTTTTCATATAATTTTAAGAAGGCTTCATGACACTAGAGACTGGAGTAATGATGAAAAAATTTATATAGGCTATATATGTATATATATAATATATGTGTGTGTGTGTGTGTGTGTGTGTGTGTGTGTGTGTGTGTGTGTGTGTATATGTATATATATATATATATATATATATATATATATATATATAACTTAACCCAAACCTTTGAATTGCAGTGTTTCATGGTTTCCACACAAATAGACAAAAAAATAGCAGCATAACTGGTTTTAACATTTCTAATAGTAATAAATGTTTCTTGAGCATCAAATCATCATATTAGAATAATTTCTGAAGGATCATTTGACACTGAAGACTGGAGTAATGATGCTGAAAATTCAGCTTTGATCACAGGAATAAATTACATTTTACTATATATTCACATAGAAAACAGCTATTTTAAACTGTAACAATATTTCACAATATTACTGTTTTTACTTTTTTTTATCAAATAAATGCAGCCTTGGTGAGCAGAAGAGAGTTCTTTCAGAAACATTACAAAATCTTAATGTTTCCAAATATACTGATACTGTAAACTGATACTGTATATATGCGTGTATGGCTAAAAGTACTTTCTATATCGTCATTTTATAGCATCGGCGATTTACAAGTCTTCCTATTCGCTCTTGACACATACACTTGCATCATCTTACTACACGTTTTTTTTAAAATTGCCCAAATTTAGTCTTATTCTCTAAATCGAGATTACCATACAGACAAATTAAATTAAGACAAATCCAATAACATATATTCAGAAGAGACATCCATACAACAACTATGAAGTTTCCCCAAGTAATGCAAATAACCTCAAAAAACATTTTGCTTTGCAACCTACAGATTGTCTAAAAACCCCAGCAATGAATAACAGATGTTTGGTCAAAAGCGTTCATGTGCTGCTGACCATGGTGCTGATGCAGTTCCTGGAGTCTACGCCAGATGGCAGCACTCACACATTCAACTACAACAAGGCTCTCTGGTGATGGAGAATCTGCAAACGTGACCCTAGTTCTTCTTCCTTTCTTTTCTTTTCTTTTCTTTTCATATTTAGGATGAATGCCCCATTGAACCTTTTTTCTAAGACACCACAATCAACATAAAACAATATGAGTTTAATTCCCAGAGAAAGCATGAATATGAACATGCATTTGCTTCAGATAAATGCGTCCAACAAATGCATGTGTAACACACTTTATCTACATTGTCAGTTATGTCATACCTTATGGATGACATAATTTGATTTTGTTTGAAATTTGTTTGATGTATCAGATGAATATTTTTAGTAAACATTTTTTTTGTGGATAGATTTTACACATCCCAAATATTAGGAGCAGAAATAATCCAGCTGAGTATATCCCACAATTCAACATGTTGAGTAAAAACACGTGTTTGTCTTTTAGACACTGAGTTTTTTTCATGATCTAATTTCAATCATGACAGCTCTCAGAATAGTTTTAGCATTTAATTGAATATGGCAATGTTAATTTAGTCTTGGCGTACTAGATCTGCTTCACTGCTGCTGTTGATTATTGCTGCTAAGGCTGCTAATAATCAATCCTTACATACATCAATCCTGACAGACATTAAGCCTGACAGACATCAATCCTGAAAGTGTCATGTGCTCTCCTGTCAATTGTCTAGCCCCGCCCATCTTGTTATCTCATTATTGATTAATTTCCCCCACCTGCCTGCCTCATTACCCTCTTATGTTTGTTTCCCTGTTTAGGACTAACCTCCCACCCATAACCACACTGTATATACAGGTCCTTCTCAAAAAATTAGCATATTGTGATAAAGTTCATTATTTCCCATAATGTAATGATAAAAATTAAACTTTCATATATTTTAGATTCATTGCACACCAACTGAAATATTTCAGGTCTTTTATTGTTTTAATACTGATGATTTTGGCATACAGCTCATGAAAACCCAAAATTCCTATCCCAAAAAATTAGCATATCATGAAAAGAGTCTCTAAACGAGCTATTAACCCTAATCATCTGAATCAACTAACTAACTCTAAACACCTGCAAAAGATTCCTGAGGCTTTTAAAAACTCCCAGCCTGTTTCATTACTCAAAACCGCAATTGTGGGTAAGACTGCCGACCTGACTGCTGTCCAGAAGGCCATCATTGACACCCTCAAGCAAGAGGGTAAGACACAGAAAGAAATTTCTGAACAAATAGGCTGTTCCCAGAGTGCTGTATCAAGGCATCTCAGTGGGAAGTCTGTGGGAAGGAAAAAGTGTGGCAAAAAACGCTGCACAACGAGAAGAGGTGACCGGACCCTGAGGAAGATTGTGGAGAAGGACCGATTCCAGACCTTGGGGGACCTGCGGAAGCAGTGGACTGAGTCTGGAGTAGAAACATCCAGAGCCACCGTGCACAGGTGTGTGCAGGAAATGGGCTACAGGTGCCGCATTCCCCAGGTCTAGCCACTTTTGAACCAGAAACAGCGGCAGAAGCGCCTGACCTGGGCTACAGAGAAGCAGCACATCGACGTGCTTAGAGCCTATTCTTCTCCAGCGTATCAACAATGACGGACTATAGGTGTGTTCCATTCGACCGTTAGTGGACTGCGAAGTGGACTTCACAGGGTATTTCGCCATCTTAAGTGAGATTCCAATCCGAAGGGAACGAACATGTTCAGTTCGAAGGGCACTGCAAACGGCGTAGGGAATTAGGGAACATCGATACATCACTTCACAGGAAGTGGAGAGCGATATCACCCAACTGTCATTGCGCGCCACGTCATCACCAGTCAGAGCGGTCATAAATAACGATGGAGGAGTTTATGTATGTGTGTAACTAGCAAGTTAAAAAATATGTCCAGGTGGTGGAGCTACAGTAGCAACTTGACTCACTCGTTCAAGCGTCATGGCCAGAAGCAGTCTCTTACGAAGTCGTCGTCTTCGCTGTCTTCTTTCATATTCATTACGGATTATAAATAGATATGACAAAGTAAAAGCGGCGAGAAGTAGCTGAGGCTCAGCCATTTTTCTTTACTTTATTTACCTCAGCAGTTACCTCATTCCAAATGAGCGGTTATTGTCAGCGAAGTCCACTTCAACTGATGTACCGTGCTCAGGGAATAGGGAGCAGTGAACACTTGTGTAGGGACCCTGTCGAATGGAACGCACCATATGATGACTGACAGCTCGCTCAGGGCAGGGATCTGTTGAAACGCTGCTGTCAATCAACATTCGTGGGGCGTCCGATTTAGTGACGTCACAAAATCGAACGGCTCAATTTGAGGTAGGGGAAAACATATAAGGAGATTAAAACAAAAACACTGGATAGATGTTTATCATTATATGATGGTTGTGTATAGGCACTGCCAACACACATTTCAGTACAATCAACTTGAAAAAGTGCATGTACCATTATATGACCCCTTTAAAATGTAGTGATTTATGACCTTTTCTCACCCTGTTTCTCATCCTCTGATTCAAACAGTCTGTTTTGGGGGTGTTTCCCCTTTAAGAGTTCAGTGTTAACGCCTACTGTTATGATTGGCTAGAGTCAGTGCTTATATGCATTAAAAAAAGTAGTTTTAAGATGAAACACATTACTTACAGTTTGCGGCATCGTTGTTGGGTTCAGAATAATCGGCACGGCCTGATCTTTAAGCAAAAGTTTTCTGGCAAAGCCAGCATCATACTGCGATTTGTTCTCGAAATAGTTATCCTTGAAATGTAGAGAACACACGCTTAAATTAACACTGCCGTGACTGGGACGTCCGCAAAAAATAAGCTGCATCCATTTTTCCCTGACGTCTGGATCTTTCGGCAGCGTATTCAAACATGTTGTTTGTCCACAGCCAGGAACAGCATATCTGTATGGCGTCGCAATCTTCTTGTAAACAGAGTAACAGACCCACTCACTGCACTTCGACTGAACACCTGTGGGCACGACAACGATGCGATGACGCGAAATGAGGCGTTACGTTAGTTGTCTTGCGCTTGAGGCGGTCATATGCAAACGACTGGTACGTCACTTCATACCATGGAACCACAACGAACTGTATTTAGAGCTTGATTAAATAAATTGTTCGTTTATAATGGGGAGGACGTCTTAAGCTATGAAACTTGCAGGAAGTTTTAATGGTACAAAGACCTATCATATACCAAAAGATCAAGGCAAATTTGGTTTCTCATGTCATGACCCCTTTAAAGCCTGAGAAAGGTCCTATCCCTCAGGGTTGGCTCGACCAATAAGAAAGGTGGAATTTCCAAGCGGGAAATTCCTCTGTTGGGAGGATTTATGACTCTGTCTCCGGTGTGACATGGGCCTTGCCGTATGTGTCCATTTATACTCAGATAGATGTAACAAACACACACTGCATTCTATAAGAAGGCGATGTACACTAAAGTACACTAAAGTGCAAGTCATTAAATGAGGATTATTTAGATAGAAGACACAATATAGGTCGGGTTACATTAACTAGTAGTTCTCTCATAAAGCCTGCATGAAATAAATACAAATGCAAGAGACAGTATACAAGACAAAATTATCACACACAATGCCCTTGGATGCATGTTAATTTATAGATCAGTTTGTCTATAAATTAAGGCAGGAAGGTCTGTTTTAAGTGCTGTAGGTCTTGACCACATTTTTAACAGCAATAAAACCATCTTATCTGATGCTAGTCATGGTTCTTGTCCTAGTTGGGGTGATGGGACCATAGATGAGTTTTAAATATTAATTGTTAAATATAACAAATACTAGTGTATCATTTGTATCAGTCGTTACAGTGTCACATCATCTTACAAGACTTTTGTTTCTTATAAGCATTCCCTAATGATGCACAGACATCAATACATCACTACTAAAACAACAATGGTGACACTCAAAAAAAAGGAAAAAAGAAGAAGATAAACTCTGAATATTACAAAATAAACCAACAAAACAATCTAATAAAAGTGAACCAAAAATAAGTTCAGCAGCACAGATAAAAAAAACAACAAGAAACTGAAAAAAAAAACTCTACAGCATAATCTATTCATGCCGCATTGCATGCTTCATTGTACATGCACGGTAGAAATACAGTATGATATTGTTTGTTAACAGTAATTTTTTGTGCTAAACTCACAGTAAAACCAAGCTTTTTTTACAGTACAATTGTATAAACTTGACTAAAATTGTCAGTAAAGTACTGTAGATTTTACAATAAATTTCTGAGAGTGCAAAAGAGTAGTCTTACTGTGAAATTACTGTGGAAGTAATGAAATTATTAACCTAGAATATACTGTAATTTCTCACTCAAATTTTAACAGTGTAAAGATAGAAGCTCAGAGACATATACAATCTGTTGATGACCTGGATTTTGATGTTTTGTTGTTTATTTTTTATTCTTTAAACAGTATAGATGATATATTAATATTTACAGTTGGACAGGGGACTCTCAACAATGTATGTAAAAATGAGGTGTGAAAAAGAAGCGAACATAAAGATAAGCGGGGATGACTGGTTGAACATATGCAGAACACAATCTACCAACTTTAGCTCAGGTCTGTGGAGGGAATTCACCTGGAAAAACACTTTAAGATTCTTTATAACCCCCAATATAAAAAAGTCACAGAGCAATAATCCTGAACATGGTCTGTGTTGGAGAATTTGTGGTAATATGTCGGCTGGTCATTATCACATCTTCTGGGAGTGTCCTATTATTTCTTTTATTGGGTAGAGGTGGTGACGGCGATTAGGTCAATAATCGTCTCAGAGCTTGAGTTTAATTTCAGCGTTATATATTTAGGAAATCTACCAACAGGGCTGAGAAAGGCAGATAGATATTTGTTACAAATACTTTTAGCAGGTAGCAAGAAAACAATAACTAGGAAATGGCTTAGTAAAGAGTCCCCGACAATTGCTGAATGGATAGAAATAGTTCGGGAAATTTATGTTATGGAACATTTGACTTTCTCTCTGAGACATGCCAGGAGCAAATGTGAAGCATATTGGAAAAAATGGATATCTTATCTGAATACAAATTGAGATGTATATGTCTTTTTTTTTTTTTTTTCTTCTTTCCCTGTTTTACATGATGTTGAGCATTTCTGTTAATCTATGACGTATTTGCCTGCTGTTCCTTGGTCTGTTTGTCTGTTTTTCTTTCCTTTTTTGTCAAAAAAAAAAACTAAAGTTAAAAAAAAAGTTTAAAAAAACATTATAGATGATGACTTTGTGGTAATGCAACTGTTTTGTATATTCATGAACATGAATCTGTATGTCAGGCCATAAATTCACAAAAACTTTGCATGAGCACATGCATTGGTGTTGCCACCCATTGTAATCCTCATGCCACACTATAAATAATTTTCTAGATCTGCCCCTGAAAACAGGAAGTGAGTTATAAGTTCTGCATACATTGGCTGATTTTAATTAAATGTCAGCTGTATGTCTATTGTGAGTCAAAGTCATGTTTTATTCATGTCTTAAAATAGCTGGAATGTAACTCGACACCCTTGACTAGGGTGACCACCATCAAACAAACCAAATGTGGGACGATTATAAGTTTGTGTTGGACATGTTACCAACACTTAAACATAACCTGAAACTGTTATATAGTGTTTATCTAACTTAATAAAAACATTTGTATTCTGCATTTCAGCTGATAAAAATACTTTATTTAATTCCTTCCAGAAAACACCATTACATCAAAATGCAACATAACATGTCTTTATTTTACATGACATTTAAACTCAACATCACTGAGGCCAAAGACATCATGCAGATCACTATTTCTGAAACAGTTCTGACCAAGTCCAACTAAAATCCAACAAAATAAATAATGAACAAATGATAAACCAACATGAATTTAGATCATTGACAGTCTTATCACCGTGTTTACTCCTGTGCTTTCAACTATTGGATAGGATTTTAAAACGGCTGTTGTATTTGTACATCTGACGAAGCGTAGTTAAATACAGGTGTGAAACTACGCGCAAAATGAATAAATAAAATGCTTTCTTAAAAAGGCCAAAGAACGCATGCACGTTTTCTTAATATGATCATTAAAAACCAACTGACTGATGAAAATGCGGGACATTTTCTCAATATGTGACGTGCGGGACAACGCAGAGTGGGACGGGTGCTCACCCTACCCTTGACTCCTTTAGAATACATGGTTCTATGAATATGCAAGTGAGCCCCGCCTCCACTCACTCACTCAGCTCAGAGATCCACTGGTTGACGATCACACGTTGATCTGATTGGTTACAAGGTAGTTTGTGACGTCAGAAACACCAGCGATTTCCAACCGTGTTTTTGAGACCGTCTTTGGTTCACTTCAGTTTTGAGGAGAAAATACTCAGCAATGCTGTCGACTCATGAATTTACACATAGTTTGTCTTAAAAACACCACATAGACATATAAACAATATTAAAACTTTAATTGTTTATTTCAATGTTTTTTATTCTTCGTTGTGTACTCTTTATCTCTTTAACTGAATTTTTCAATTAGCAAAAATAATTCAGGTATTATACAGTCAAAGATAAATAAACTAAAATAATTTTGAATTAAACAATAAATTAAATAATTATAACAAACACCCAAGGAGAAGTTGTCATTGTTGGGTGTTGTCCTTATTTCACACTGTGTGGTTTCGAATCCCCTCCAGGTGCTTTCTTGACCTTCGCCATGAACTTAACCCAATGTTTTTTAGCAATCTAGAAACCATGTTTCCTGTCACTGTCCGCTTGAGCAAATGTGCTTCCTCTATTTGAAGGGAGTGCCTCATGCTGCAGTTGTGGGTTTGGTGACCGTTATGAGAAAAATGATAGAGGGTGGACTGTGAAGCATTAAACTGCTGCAAGAAAACATGCAAAACATTGACAACATTGAAGGAATTTAGCTTCCACTTTATTTCAATAGTCCACTTTAGATATTATGTTTAGACTGTTAGTAGACTGGTAGGGTTCGGGTTAGTAGAATAAGTTGACATGTAGTTACTTATACTGTAGTTAGTAGAAGGTCACCGTGATTTTGCCAAGAAAGACATGTTCCTGGACCAACATATTTTGTTGATCCTGGAATAACATTCCTGTCCCAAAATGTAGTCCTTACCCTATCCCTATCCCTACCCCTAAACCTAACCCTACCCATAACTTCCCTAAAATCAGAGGGAAATGAGAGGTGAAAAACACTGATGTTGAAGTACCTTAACCTGGTTCTAAGGCCGTGTGTCCACCAAAGTGTTTTTTCACGCAGCTGGCGTATTTTTCCAATTGTTTTCAATGGGACCGCCGCATTTTTTAAACAGCATGAGCGTAACGAGGCGCTGAGCATTTCTTTTCACGCTGAAGCGCTGATCGCCCGGCGTTTTTTACTGGTCGCCGAGAGTTGAAGAATGTTCAACTCTGGGGTAAAACGCAGCGCTCATCACTGTCACTTTTTACCCAACTGTCCAATCACAGTGGAGGAGGGGCGGGGCTAATACCACACCGACCAACCGCCACATTCTGCTTGTTCAATGTCAACAGAGGACAACAACAAGCATAACTAGAATGTACATTTCCTGAAGAAAATGTGAAGAGGTGCTCGCAGTGACAAAACTCGCAACTCGGTTGCTAGGGTGTGGTACATGATTGCATACGAGCCAACAAACATGTCTGTACGATGTTCTGGTGCTGAGATATGGCTTATTCATGTTGTTCAGGTGGTTGCTAGGGTGTTTCTAGGGTGTTCTGAGTGGTTGCTAGGCGGTTGCTAGGGTATTATGGGTGGTTGCTAGGGCGGTTTGGGTGGTTGCTAGGGCGTTGCTAGGGTGTTCTGGGTGGTTGCTAGGGTGTTCTGGGTGGTTGCTATGATGATGCTAGGTGGTTGCTAGGGTGTTCTGGGTGGTTGCTAGGCGATTGCTAGGGTGTTCTGGGTGGTTGCTATGATGTTGCTTGGTGGTTGCTAGGGTGTTCTGGGTGGATGCTATGGTGTTGCTAGGTGGTTGCTAGTGTATTCTGGGTGTTGCTAGGCAGTTTCTAGGGTGTTCTGGGTGGATGCTATGGTGTTGCTAGGTGGTTGCTAGGGTATTCTGGGTGTTGCTAGGCAGTTTCTAGGGCGTTCTGGTTGGTTGCTATGGTGTTGCTAGGGTATTCTGGGTGGTTGCTAGGGTGTTCTGGGTGGTTTCTAGGCAGTTGCTAATCAACACAGAAACAAAATATGTGTGAACTTAGATACTAGTAACACTTGTTACTCGCGGATATTCCGAATCATAACAAGCAAAGTATCTCAACTGAAAAAAAAAAAAAAATCCTGCGCTGCCAAAGTTGTTCCAGGATCAACAAAGATGTTGATCCAGGAACATGTGGTCCTTGGTGAAATCACGTTCACCGTTAGGGGTCATTTCTAAAGTGGATCATAAAAATTAAATATTACCGGAATTTATTTACTATGAATTCATGCATTATCATACACTGAAAAAATTGTAACATCTAAAGTAACTGGTTTTATTCAAGTTAAAAATATTAAAACATCACTAAACCAACCTATATACATTAACTTTTAGCAACAAAATAATTTCATGGGTTAAATCAGGTTGAAATATATCTTTAAGGCAAGGCCGTAGGCCTATGTCTTGAACATTGGGGGACCAACGTTTCTTTATTTGTTTTCTTTTGGTTATTGGGTTATTGGTCGTTTTAATTAAATTAATTAAAAGATTAAAAGTGATATAAGGGAATAAAGAATAATAAAGAAAAGTTCCAGGTTAATTGTAGGCTAGTTGTTTTTAAACTAAATGTTTTATTTAAAAATATGTCCACATTCACTCTTATTCATATATCTAATATGTTAAAAACTCAAAATGTTTCTCGTCTCATCACACTCGTTATACATGAATTGTGTATGTAAATAATAGCACATTTCCAATTAAAAAACGATTACATTAAAAAGTTGAATAGTTTGCATCACTGGATAGGCCTATTACTGTCGGTCATTGAACATTTCTGGCGTAAAAGTTATCAGATAGCCAATTAAATGTTCATCTACTTGCATCTTACCACACACACTCTTTCACTGTTCATTTTTCCATGCCTGATTACTGGCGGAGGAATTGTCCCTCTCAATATCCATGAGGTTACGGCCCTTCTTTAAGTCTCTTGATGCGCAGCATAATATCAGTTTATGTTCATAATCAACAGCTCACTTCTCCCGAGAGTATCAGAGCCAGTCCAGTCTGAAGTCCACCTCCACCACCGATCTGGTGTGCGCTTGACAACAGAACCGGAAGAGAATACAATGCTGAATAAAGTCGGCGTTTTTGTTATTTTTTGAACAAAATGTATTTTCGATGCTTCAAAAAATTCTAACTAACCCACTGAGGTCACGTGGACTACTTTGATGATGTCTTTATTGCCTTTCTGGGCAAGGACAGTATACCGTTCATAGATTTTCAATGGAGGGACAAAAAGCTCTCGGACTGAATCTAAAATATCTTAAACTGTGTTCCGAAGATGAACGGAGGTCTTATGCCTGGTTCAGATTACACGATTTTAGCCCGATTTTGGCACGATCCGTTGGACGTAGGGTCTCGTGGGGATTCGTAAACGACAACGGGCGTCGGGACGCAAGATTCGATCGCATCATCTCGTATAGTGTGTCATAGTGGGCGACAACCTACGTCGCGTCTGCGATGCTTCACGACATCACGACAAAAAGACTAGCATGTTTAATTTTTTAAACGGTCGTCCACGACGGGTTCCGTCACATGTATGAGGTTGACCAATAGGAGCACAGAAGCTTTTCCGTACACAACTTTCAAAAATGACGAAACGAAAGAGAGACGATGGTGCTACTAGGTGGAGTTATGACATGGAGGAAAGGTTCGTAAGAAAACAATATTTTACCTCAAGTTCTCTTTGGAGGATTGACAGCCCATACTGTCCTCTTCGAGCAATCCAGGAACGTGTCCATTGTCGGGTTTTCTTTCTTTTTTTAAGTTTTCTGAACACAGGACAGCCAATACAACACTCGCCACTTCATCCATTGTTTGTTTACGTTCGTTTCCCGGAAGTCACTCGCTAGTTTCGCCTTCTCAATGACATCACGCGCGTCTTTAAAGACGCCACGCGATGACTGGTCAGGAAGCAACATGTAGTCTGACATGTTTCTTGCCCACGACACGACAAGATTTTAGGAGTCAAAATCGCGTAATCTGACACAGTGACTATCGTAAAAGACAAAAAAAAATCGTGTAATCTGAACCAGGCATTACGGGCTTGGAACGACATGAGCAGTGGCGTCATGCCCATTCAAAGTGAGGGCACGTGCCCCCTCAGATTTTTCCTCCCTGATAATTTTTTTGTCACAACTTTATTCCTATTATGCTCCATAATTACCAGAGCCTATAACGACTCAAATGTATTCTTCTGGATGTGTAATAAATCGGTCAGCATCAGCCCGCCCCTTTTTTCCTAATATGGTGTCTGTGTGTATCAAATGTAGAGGCTACGCGCGTATCGCTCTAGAATTTTTTCTGTGTATGTTCAAGCAAGTCACTCGTCTCGCACGTTGAGCTGGCAATGTTTTACAGATGGTCTTGAAGTGGTAAGTGGGCAAAGCAACAAATCGGCATTGAATTAGTTATCGGATGATATTAAAAGGTAGTGGGATTATTTGTGGTTGACCTGGAAATTTTAACTTGATCAAAAAGTTATGGATTTGATATTAGCTCCGAATTCAGAGCATTAACTTGAGTTGTGTCAGTGTAACGTTATCGATGGCTAGCCTAGTCTAACCGTAAACTAGTTGGCTAACGTTACTGCCTGCCATACAAAGCCAATAAGCCATAGTAACGTTATCTGATCGGTTTTGAAACATCTGTTCTGTTTTGTCTTGTGTCAAAGTCTCCAGCTGGTTCAATTGTTTTCAGTTTCATAGAAACGAGGGTGTTTAATTTGTTGTAGGCTAACTGCAAAATCCAACCTAACGTTATCAAGAAAACGACTTGATGTTTCTCCCATGGACTGTTATTCACGGTTCTTCACGGATCAGGCAGCTAATTCAAATGCAGTGAAAAAAGATAGACTACCCGTTCGAAAGCTACAGCATAGTTGTTATCCAAACTGCATTGAAATGGTGTGTTTAGCAGCCAGAATTTAAAAGTTTTCAGGGGGAGAAAACCGCCTGACCCCTCCTAACATGATCCATATCACCCGTCAGAAAACAATTGCAATGTCTCAGATTGTGCCCCCCCCCCAGATTTTTGGCTTGCATGACGCCCCTGGACATGAGGGTGAGTCATTAATGACATAATTTTCATTTTTGGGTGAACTAACCCTTTAAGCACAGTGTTTTATACCTTTCAAGGGGAGGGATTTACATAGAGGTGGAGACAATCTTGAACAAAGCCTGTAAATGAAGTATACAGATTCAGCATAACTATTCAAACAGTGAGACTCAAAAACAGGAATAGCAGAACTCTCCCGGTGAGACCGAAGCTACCAAGAGTTTCAGTAATCTGCTAACAATAGAGAGAAACAGGAATGGCAGGCTCGATAGAGAGCGGTAATTTGACAAATACAGAAAACAGGATTGGGCGGACTCTCTTGCTGATAACTCTGATATTATCATTTATAACCTTAAATGCTAAATTCAATTACCTTAATTTTTCATGTGATGTTATGTAAAGAAAATAGGATCAGCAGATCTTAAACCTATTCTTAAATTTGTAATCCTTCAATGGTTTAAGCAAACTTGTTAGGTCATTAAAAACAAACAAAAGAACAAAACAAAATTCACACATCACATTCACATTCACATTTTGGCCAGTACTGTTTGGTGTGGTCAGTGCCACCATTGTGCTATTTAAGACCCTGCTTGCTGCGGACTGAAGGCCAAACTCATCACCAGTGCGCTCACTGCTGCATTTTCCAGTCGCCAAAAAATGTCATTATTACTTTCATTACTGCAGTCAGAGTATTGATTTGTAGAGTGGGAGAGGTTATTACATTTCTTACAAATTCAGCTACTTAAAGAATACCTTTACGATCAAGCCTGTATCGTTTGTTTAACTCCCTGTCATCATATTAAAATATACATAATATACATATACATAACTCCAATACTTTGTTTTTTCTTCTCCTTCTCTCTGCTGCCATCTTGTTACTCATAACTAGGCTATAGGAGACCTCTCCAGCTCTCTTACATAATTTAGGAGCTGAGACCTACTCTTGACACTTGGGAACCTTTATGAATCACACTTATTCTCAAGTCTAGGAATAAGAGTAAAATGAGGTCATTCTTAGAATTTTGACACACTTAAGACTAAAAATTTACTCTGATTGGCTTTATACATACGACCCCAGGTTTTTAGAGTTTTAGTGACAATAAAGACATTAAACTACTACATATAATGTTGAATATAATGTATAATAATGCAATGGGGGAATATTTGTGGGTCCTGATAATGTCTGATGTTACCAGTAAAAAGTTTCCTACATTATTTTTTTTTCCAACAATATCTTTATTTTCAAACATAATAACATTACATAAACTCACAAAAAAAAACTCTTGCCCCACAACCCACAGACCTTTGTCCATCAGACTATCCAAAACATGACCTCATAACACAAATAACTAATACCAATGAATAACTAAAAACAAAGGAAACATAAATATACAATAAAATAGTAAAACAAATGCTACAAAAAAATTATTTTAAAAAAATTAAAATAAAATATACAAAATAAAATAAAATAAAGATATATAAATAAAAATTATTATTTAATGGAGAGAGAATAAGTACAAAACCAACCCTGTACAGTTCTCACCAGTGTGCACTACACATGAATTAGTAAACATTTTCCAAGTGTACTGCAGGTTACTTATGGATCGTCCCCAGACATCTCCACCAAACGAGATAAGGGTTTATTAGCCAGAAAGTTGCTAAAGGGTAAAATCAAAAATTGGTAACTTTCCTCTGATTGCATACGTGATCTTTTCTAAGGGCAGCGTTGCTATTAATTCTGAAAGCCATCTGCCTATCCTTGGTCTAGCCACCTCTTTCCAGGAAATAGCAATAACTCTTTTGGCCAGAAACAAACCTATATCTAAAAATATTCTATGCTAAAAATATTCTATGCTTCTTTCTTATGTTACAGTTAGCTGGATAAATACCCAATAGAAACATTTTGGGTTCTAAATGTAATTTTATATCTCTAAAATTTCCTCAATACACTGTTTCATCCTACATTATTTTAAATATACCTAGTCAGTGACAGAAATCAAGTATATTCATCTAAAATAATTGTGTGTTTTCAGCTTCAGAATCATGAATATTGTTATTCTGGTTCAGTTTGGTGAGATGTATCGAATCGTGACAGGAGGGTATCGTTACACCCCTACCTCAAATGTGGGTTTTTTCTCAAATTATTTTTCACTTTTATTTATTGCTCTGGTTCAAAGCTTAAATGTTGATTTAATATTAATCAAAAATATTAGTTTTCCCAAAGACAAAGTAGCTTTTCTGTAGCTTTTTTTTTTTTTTTAGCATTGCAAGGTCATGGGTTCGATTCCCAGTGAATCTATGAACTGATTAAATATGTATTCTTGCAATGCTTTGGATAAAAGCGTCTGCCATATGCATGAATGTAAGTAAAATGATTATCTCGACCATAATTAATTTTTGGGGGCTTTTTACAACTTCACAAACAAAATTTGTCATGGCTCGTGTTGCTTGAACACGAAGATGAAGGTCAATAGGCAGTCTTTAATAAATCCACAAGGAAAATCCATATAAAAAGAGTAGTGTAACACATCCATACATACTATAAAAGTAGAATTTTCACTTAAGATAAAACTAAAAACATTTTGTTAGTAAACTTAGTTTACTTATAAATAAAGACAACTTCGAAAGAGCTTACTGTTTATTGTGATGTATTTTTAAAATGTGCATAATTTAAAAATATATTTTGCTTAATAATTCACAATAAGACCAATATAAAAACTTTATATATCTAAGTTTATTGAATAGGATAATAATAATAATAATAATAATAATAATAATAATATTCTCCACATGCTCTGGAGCTGTCCAATCCTCGAGGCTTTTTTGGAAGTATATAATTGCAATAATTTCTAACATATCAAAAAAAACATATTGATCCTGATCCTAAAGTTTGGATACTGGGTGATGTCGGCTCAATTCACACGACTCATTACGGAAAGTATTTTATATTGTTTGCAAGCACTGCAGCCAAAAAACCCATACTTAAAACCTGGAAATCTAGGAAGCCGCCAGAAAGGAGGAACCGGATTAATGAACGTATATCCTATAGCATTCCTGAAAAAATATTATATTCTATGAGGCAAAAACCAGCAAACTTTGATCATATATGGACTCTTTTTCTTAATGCCTTACTACTGTTAGACCCTAATGACTGACTAAATTGTGTATTACTTTTATTATTTTCACTCTTTTCTAGTTTTTATTCTGGATTTTATTATTTTTACTTATTATTTGTCAGTGATTATTGTATTTCTATGTTTAACAATGTGAATGATGTGATTGACATGAGATGAGGGTGGGTGGGCGATGAGGGCGTGGGTTTTTTAATTTATTTTTTTATGTTTATTTTTTTATGTTCCTGTTAATTGTTATGATGGGGAAAAAAGCGGGAATGTTGATATAGTGTATTTGCATATTTTCACATTTGTATGTATATTCCCAATAAATACATCTTTACAAAAAAAAAAGAGATTTTTTATTATTATTTTAATGAAATGAATGTACTATATTTTAGTGCGATAATGTTTTTTATTTAATATTTTGTATTTTAGAGATTTTTATGACACTAAATTGTATTTATAAAATAGTTATGATCCATTTATGACCTGTAAATCACTTTTTATCATTGACCTAAAAAGGAAATCTCTGTAAAACTTATAAACTGTAAATCTTGAATGTTTTGGAGCAACAGACTGAAGTTTGGTCTTTTACAGAAGGCAGATTATTGCTGAAGAGAAAAAAAGTTTTTAAAAAGTTAAAAAAAAAAATTTTATTATGTAAAATGCATAAAAATACTATATTCAATTCTTATATGAAATAAAATTGTACGCTTTACTTTAAAATACAAAAAATACGTTTTGCTCCACAACTGAGATAAAATCTAAATCATAAGTCAAATTTGAGGTTTACATCTCCAAAAATTATCTTTCAGTCTAAATCTGACTGAAAGCTCATTTTTTGAGGCATCAACCTCAAATTTTGAACATAACTTGTTTAGATTTATTGCTTAAATATTATTGATTTTCCAGTAAAACATGTTTTGGAAAATATATATTTCACATAAAAATTAAAAGTAGTACTTTTGTGCGTTTTCCATAATCATAAACTTTCACATTTTTTACATAAACCCCCTAAAAATACAAAAAATTAAATAAAAAACATTATTGAACTAAAATATATATATTTATTTAATAAAATAAAAATAATAATTTTGGTCTTTTTTGACCGCCAAGCGAGCAGCACAACACTGTAAACCCGGATAAGTTGGCAAAACTCAAAAAAGATTAAGGCAATCAGTTGCCTCAAATTTTTTAAGTTAAAAAATGTAGTTTAAGTAAGAAAAACTGGCAGATTTTTATTTTGTACTTATACATTTTAATTGTTCTTAACGTGAAATGTTTGAGTACACCAATTCATACATTTAACTTAAAACTTTCATGTAATCTTAATATGAACACTTTTATTAGTATAAACTTAGCTAGCTTTAACTAGCTAATTAGCTAACATACTAAGATGTCAACATGTTAACAATAGTTTGTTATACAGTAGCACTTGCTGTATGAGTTCAGCAATATAAAAGTTTTATTTGCTCTCAAATCAAGCTCATGCACCACTTGTGACCATGATGGTAACTAAAACCAACATTAACAGAAATTCTGATAAATTAGCATAACAAAACATTAATCATTACTAAATCACCCACTTAACATTAATCTTGCACACAAAAAAATATTGTATTACACTTAATTTTAGCATTTACTCTCGAGTGCCATCGGCAAAGCATGCTGGGAAATAGACATTCCAGACGTTTCAGTTAAACTTAAGTTCGTCTAAATTAAAAGAAATAATTCCATAAAACTCAAAACAATGAAACAGTTCAGTTTACTTAAAATATATCAGTTCTGTGAACTTGAAAGAAAAAGAAAGTGCTAAATACTCATAAAAGTTAATTTGACTGAACTAATTAGTTTAATTTAAGTTGGTCCTACTCAAACCAATTCATTATTTTGAGCGTAAGGGTTCAGAGACGGAACAAACAATAGGCCTATATATAAAACATATTTAAAAAACTTCATTATAAAATGCACATTTATTTGCAACAGTTATATTAACAGCAAATATACGAAAATCCCGTTGTAAGAACACCGTGTTGTCATTGTAACATTCCAGGGTGAAGAACATGATAATATAATAATCATACATCAACCTGTCTGACCCTCACACTGAAAGGTCCAAGCTCGAATCATGCATTTGCTTCACTGGACGTCACCATGAAGTTTTTACGATCAAATGCACTTGTTATGCAACTGAGTTGTGTAATACGGACTGATTATATATTTCACACCTCTTCAAACACACACTCACACCACCTCTGTTGCTGAAATGTGGAAAATGCAGAACAATGGCAGAGTTTCGCAGTCTTGCTGAAGAAGGGTGTAACAAACCTCAGATCTGCAGGGATGTGCATGAAAACACAGTATTTTTCAGACCTCACTGCAATGATGCACATCTGTTTAACTTTTATCCAACAGCTTTTGGTCTCAACGTTACATAACATTATTCGGTTACACTGTATTTTAAGGTGTTACGGTGTAATTATGCATTTGAGTAATATTACATGTACTTACTATAGGATTAGGGTTTGGTTGAGGGTTAGTTGCATGTAGTTATGCACAATTTACTGTTATTACTATGGAGTAACATATGTAACAAGGACACTGTAAAATAAAGTGACACCCATTATTCTTAATATCAATTATGAAAGCGCCGTTTCAATGTGCTGTTGTGGTAATGCATCTGATTATTCGAGTAATTGCTAATGCATTGGCGTAGCTGCTATTTGATGTCAATCTTCTGGGTTCATCATAATACAGATTACAGTGTGTTGCAATGGATTTTAGTGTGTATTTCCCTGCGTGACTGTCCTCTGTGAGCATCTATGTGGATTCTGGTGTTTTTGACAAGCAGCACTGTGAATTTTCCAGTGTCTCTGAGGATTTGGTGTTTATATAATCTCTCTCTCTCTCTCTCTCTCTCTCTCTCTCTCTCTCTACGCAGCATTCAACGAACTTGAACTCGGAGAGGAAGCAAGCAGCCCACTTCCTATCGTCATGGCAACAGCATGTGAATGCGTTGAGCCAGAGAGAGAGAGAGAGAGAGAAAGAGAGAGATCGAGTGGGAACAGCATCTGAAGGCACGGCTCAGTCTCCAGAGCGAATGACAGGTAAGACGGAGAACATGTTTTGAGACGGTTGGGTTTGATCGTCCTCAGGTCTCTGGGAAATGTCCTTTACTGCATTTAAAGGTTGGTCGATTTCATGCCTTTGCGTATGACGCTCGTCCTCTGCGGCAATACTGTGTGTTTTGGCGAAGTGACCTCTGACTTTGGCCGTGCAATGACAGTAACACTTTATAAATTCATGGTTTTTCATTAGCATTTTATTTTGCATATGTATTCCAACATGGCATCTTGTGTCATGCACATCAGGATGGTTATAAACATACATTTTTCTGGTTGTAAGTAGCAACGTCACAATGCACATGCAACAGCATGTGAGTAGCAAGATGTGTGTGTTCTTCAATGTTTTGTTTGATTTGAAGGATCCTTATGGTAATAGCACGTTCATGTGGACCGCTGGCGGACAGTGATGCTGCTTATTATCCGTACGGAGCGACAGGTTGTCTAGGTTTCAGATCCCAGCCATTGAAAGGCAGGTCTTCACATTTATAACATGTATAGTTGGCCTGACGCTCTACAGGTCTTTCAGGCTTCGTTTTTAGATTCAGTCCATCTGGTCTTCCTCATTTTTCCTCTTATGGCATTTGAATGTCCTCTTATACACATACTGTATCTGAGACATTTTATATTTTTAATCATATTTCACTATAATTATATGTTTTGAAATGTAATTAGCATTAGGCTCGACCCTGTTATATAATGGATGCATTCAGTGTTTACATGATGGTGTACGGTGGGTTTGGCTGTCTGAGACACGTTGAATAAATTACATGAATAAATTGACTTTTTTTTTAAAAATTAATAAATCATGAGTCATTCCAGTGAAGGCAAAGTGCAGATATTCTGTGCGATCTTTCTGTTTTTGTTATTTTTCCAGCAATGACGTGTAACATGACATCATCAGTTAAATAATATTATATTAACCCCTTAACTGTCACTCACCCACCAGTTTTTAGTACTGTACTAAACATTTTTTATTTTATACAAAATATGTATTTTAGAAAAAAAGAATTATCTAAAAATGCTAGAAAATCTATGGAAGCTTGTTTCCGCCACGGAATAAAACAATTTTAAGAGATAATTGTGACTTTTTCTTGCATTTCTGACTTTTTTTTCAGAGTTGCATGATATAAAATCGCAATTGCCTCCGAATTTATAACTTTATTTTATAACTCGCAATTGCAACTTTAAATCATGCAATTCTGACTTTATAACACGCAATTGCGAGTTTATATCACAAAATTCTGAAAAAAAGAAAAGTCAGAATTGTGACATTAAGTCGCAATTATGTTTTTAATTTTTTACTCGGTGGCTGAAACAAGCTTCCATAAAAGCTATATGTCTATCCAAGATGCGTTCCAAAATTGAACTTGATATCACAAAAATGTAAGCTCACATGAGATTTTGTTTAGGCGCAAATAATAGCTACCGGTGTCACTTACATTCTATTGAATTTTTTATATTTTTTGCGTTCTCCTGTCACAAAGTAAAACATTTCTATCACTTCTATCACAAAATAATCACCAAACATGGAACCTTAAACCTCAGGCCTTTCCAACGATATAATTTTTCCAAGATTAGAAAGAAGATTTGATTATAAAAAGTGCAGTAAATTTTGTATGAAACATGACACCACGCACTAGAGAGGGAGGAGCCGGATAAAAGGAATTTAAGTTCTGTTTCCATGGTAACGTAGTGTCCGACGGGATGAATAATGAGGCTGTACGCTTTCGAATGATACCTAATTTATGATAATTACTGTAATAAAATATGTGATTGGGGGAAAAAAAGCAGTTAAGGGAGTAATAATAATAAAGAAGTTTTGCACAAGAAGGGAGATATGGACAATAATTCAGAAGATCACTTTGATGGCTGTAAATGCCTGTTTTATTGCCTAGACTGGCAAAGTTTCAGAAAAGATAAGCACAAAGCCCAGACTGTTTCTGAAGACTTCTGGGCCTTGTAACCCTCACCTGAGCATTAACAGTCCTTAATAAGATTGCAATGTTCGATAAAACGACGTGGTGAATTCCTACAGTATGTATCATACAGAAAACATACTACCTTTGGTGTGCAGTAACCCAACCTCAACTTTCATTTTGCATGGCGTTCTGTTGTCCTTCGCCACTCGTGATTGCTTCTGAGAGCAATAATATTAATGTGTAAATGCAGTTGAGATTTCTCTCGAGTCTCTATATGGATGAACAGGTAACTGTTGCCATGGCAAACACCCACTCATGTGCCAAACAAAGACCGAGATGGGCAGATTTTCCCTTCCACACTTTTTAGTCCGCTTTATTTAAAGCATTTGGAGAGTGATGTCACCCAGTGATATTTTTAGTGGGCAAGATTATTTTATTGGTAACACTTCACAATAAGGTTTCATTAGTAACATTAGTTAACTACGTTAGTTAGCATGAACTAATAATGAACTGCACTTTGTTAATGTTAATTTCAACATTTACTAATACTTTATTAAAATCTTGTTGACATTAGTTAATGCACTAACATGAACAAACAATGAACAGCTTTATTTTTTTATTAACTAACATTAATAAAGATTAACAAATACAATAACAAATGTATTGCTCACAGTTAGTCTATGTTAGTTAATACATTAACTAATGTTTAATAAATGTTTGAAATGTTCAAACCATCAAATGAAGGTGAGGATAACCCATACTAGCCATTGGTTCCTTTATCGTACTGTGACCATTGAGAATTTTTTTTTCTTTTTTTTTCTTTTTTAGTTAGTCATCAATATGCTGTGATTCATTAAAGGGGAACTTGGCAACTATTTCAACTTAATAAAACCGTTTAGAAATCATTTGGATGGTTAAATAACCTTGCAACATGGGGACTATCGTCCCGGTAAATTGGAAATAGGAAGTCTCGTGAGAAGCGACAACGTGCAAGAAACACAAACTGATTTACAGCAATTTGACATAAACACACACGCCGCCCTCAATGTGTATGATGTATAGGGCTGGGTATCGAGTTACTTTTTAGGTACCGACCGAATTGCCTCGATACTACCGATAATCGAAACATGTCTTGTTTTTCGGTACCAAATTTCGGTACCTAAGTGGTTAATCTCATCAACGTCAGTGAAACAATAAGCATGCAACATGATTGGCTGTGGCGGAAAATCACTAGTTTACGCGGTAATCCCGCTAATCCCGCACCCCAGTAGCCTATATTTAATTCAATTCACATTTATTTGTATCGCAGTTTTCACAATACATGTCATTTCAAAGCAGCTTTACAGAAAATGCATGTGTCTAAATTACAATTTAGAGTGATCTGTTATCAGAGGTGACTGTGTGTAATGCATTTCAATTGATTTTAATTCAGTTTCATTGTTAATGAAACAATCATTGCATTAAGTTAAGGCAGAAACAATGAGCTCATTGAAGTAAAGAATATATGTTAAATGATTAGGAAACATAGAAAACTTTAGCATTGGTGCTTTTTCACAGACTCAAAATATGAGTGTAAAAAAGTCAACAAACTGAAAAAATTTAAGTTTTTTTTAGGTAATGTTATATTGTTAAAACTGGTTAAATAAAATTGGTATCGAAAAAAGTATCGTTCAGGAACTGGTATCGAAGTCAAGGTATCGGTATTGAACATTTTGTTACGATACCCAGCCCTAATGATGTATTACCCACCTTGGTAGACATAGCTCCACACGATAAAGTTGGCCGGCTCCGATAAATAACAAATGCACATGAGGAGCGGTAGAAAGGGGCCGCAAGTCAGTTTTTTTACGACATTGTTGTGAAATATACGCCCCACAGCTGTAGGGGGAGCCCGTTGAGAAAACATGCGACAACAAAAGTGACAATCAGCAACGAAATGGCAAGAGTTGCCAAGTTCCCCTTTAATATGAATACTGCTGGCATTTCCATTTGTCTGATATACAAATACATTAACTAATGTCAACTAATGAACCTTATTGTAAAGTGTTACCATTTTATTTTATAACATCACAGCCCTGCAATGAATTATTCTTTCTGTCGCCCCATTCAGGTTCCCCATTTTCAAGAATAGCTTGAAGGAGCCAATGGAATATCTCTGCGACAGAAAGTGCTGAACTGAAATCCAAGATGGAAAACACAACCCTGCTTTGCTCTGCCCAGGGCTGGTGCGGCCCAAACGTGTCCACCTTTTCAACCGAGTGGGATGATAGCGTGAACTCCTTTCTGATGGCACCAGACGTGATCAAACCCCCTCCACAGTTCCAGGATCCAGAGGATCCGAGCCAGGCATCACCGGCAAACTCAATTCGAGATAAAGACGGTGTGAGGAAAGAGCGTAGGAGTAGACCAACCAGTAACATAGAGCTCCACAGACGCTCCTTGTCACTTTCCACTTCTGTCAATCCCAACCCAGGTGTGGCGAGACGCCGATGCGAAAGCTACGCGCTTTCATATCCCAGCAGCAGCTCGGAGGACAGCGACAGCAACTCTACAAGAAGAGGAGATCGACTTCCCGATGCCGTACCTCGCTCTAGATCCCGAAGCATCGTCCTCAAGAAGCCCAAAAGAAAACCAGCTCCACCTGTACGAACCGTGTCCCTCCAAAGGCTTGCGTCGGAGCATAAAACACAGGGACTTCACCTTAGAAAAGACTCCCAAAGCATCAAGACACTCCCAGATCTCATTCCAACCTCGAAGCAAGACGTCGGCAAGTGCAAGAAACCGCCGGAAGTGCCTTGCAAGATCACGTTGAAGACATCAGTCTCCGGTCACAGGGCATTAAATGAGCTTCGATCCAGCGAACCGTGCAAGTCCTCCATGGTGACTCCAATAAATGAATGTATTTCGGATATAAACACATCCCCGTCGTCGTCACACTCTTCCCAGCCCTCAATCTCTTCGCCTTCAAAACGCAACTCTCCATCAAGTGGCTACGCGAGCCAATGTGAAACACCAACTCAGTCCGTCCTGTCCTGTAGGATGCGCCATAAGCCTTCCAGTGTTATTCCAGGACAGAGAACCAGACACCGTAACGGAAGGCTTTCTCTTCCGTTTCCTGAATTTCAACAACACGCTCCCGATCCAGAGCCCAAAGTGAATCGGCGTTACTCGGACAGCACTGAAGCCACCAGACCCAAGCAAAGGATGAGTAACAGCATGATTATAATGCCAGTTGTTACCCAGGAGGATTTGAATAGTGTCCGTTTACGGGCAGTCAGTAGCACTGATCTTGAGAACGCACCGGAAACTACATCTGACATTATCGAGGAGGAGACTGGGAACAATTTAAGCCCTACAAACAACCAAAAAACCAAACCACCAGTGGCTCCGAAGCCACAAAGAAATAAATGGCCACCCAATGCTGTGCTTCAGCAACGTTTTGGAGCAACTTCTAATGCAAAAACGCCAACAGCCATCGCCAGTGAGAGATCAGAAGACATTTACGCAATGATTAACAAAGAAAAACCAACAGTGACTGTACCTTCACAAAGTATTGAACAAGCACATCATCTTTCTTTGGAAGGGTTGCCACAACCCCCACGCGCTTTTAAGCCACAGAATCCAAATGTGGTCCCTTTCAACCCAACCACCTTTAGTAACCAACCTCATAAGAAGAGAAGAGCACCACCACCTCCTCTGACAAAGACTCCAGCTGTGGACAATTTGCTTTATCATGACTCAGATGCTCTGAAGAGCCCAGACGAAGCCCAGTCGCCATCAAACCTCTGCAAGTCTCCAAAGTCTCCGAACTCTGCAAGTCAATATCATGTTACTTTATATGGCGTCATTCCAACTTACCCTTCGGTCACTGAGCAACAGCACTCAAGTGCACCAGGTAAGAGTAATATAACACCGTGTGCTTACCAGACGCGGTGCGACGCCGCGACACGCGATAAAAGGTATCTTTTCCAGGTTAATCAAGAGTTTTTGCGCGATACGCGACGATTCTATTTTAGAAACGGTTTCTATTTCTGCGACATCGCAGCTGGAACCAACAACAGAAAGTATGATAATCTCAGGTACTGTTTATGTGCTTTATTTAATGTTAAAAGCGTCTGTGTGAGTTTGAATATCATTTTGTGTATATTTTATAGCCATACAAGCAACAATTTACATCAGATCTTTTACAAAAAAAGTGAAGAACATTTAAACCGTCAACTCATTGTTAACAGACAAGTGTATTCTATGACAACTATTCTTTCAGTAACTCAGTATGTATACTCAGGATGTATTCATTTTGTTTGCGAAAAATGAGCTCGCCCACGCACTCTTCTGATTGGCTGTGATTTTCATCGCGTCCCATAGTCGCGTCGTGTCTGGTGTGGACAATCAAATTATTAGTTGCTGGAAACTTATCGCATTGATTCTGGTTAGGACACGGTGTAATGGACTGAATTTTATCTTTCGGTTAGTGAAACTGCCATTTTCTTTACCATAATCAATAGTTGCTGTCTCATCATGTCAACAGATCATCCAACATACGATGTAGAGAAGAGGGAGCGAATGCCCGACCTTGGACCTTTACAATTAGTAGGAGAGGAAGATGATGTATTTCTTTACAAGTCCAAATCTCAAACAACGGAGGATCTTTTCACCATAATTCACAGGTAGGGTTGGGTATCGTTTGAATTTGAACGATTCCGATTCTGATTACCGATTCCGATTCTTATCGATTCCTAATTTCGATTCCAATAAGGTAAAAAAACGTAGATATCATTTACATTTACTCTAAGTCTTATTGCAAAACATTAAGTCATTTTAGCTGAATAACATGAACAAACTTCAACGGGCTAAAGAACTAAGTGTTCAAGGATTTTTTGCCTACGGTTTAAAAATACCATTGCAAAAACAACTAGCCTAAAGGCCATTGCACACTGAGTCCGAAATTTTCGTATGCCTTTTTTCGTATTCGTGATTCGGTCGCTCTGAATTGTCAAAACACCATTCAAACACTATTCAAACTGCTTGCTACGGATGCGAAAAACGCAGAAAATCGAACCCCATCTGATTTTTTTTAATGACGGATGAAAGTTTCATTTTCAGTGTGCAAGCGTGATTTACATAAAGTGAGGTCGAATTTTTTTTTTAACATGCGAAAATTTCGGATGCGAATTTCGGACTCAGTGTGCAATGGCCTCAACTGATATAAATTTCAAGAATTATTACAGTAAAGACAAGTAAACACTCAGTAACAATAATGAACAAATAAACAAATTAGCAATCGCACAAATAAATACAACTTAACAAAGATATAATTGAAATAAACAGTGTTTTAAGATTTTCAGGTATTCAGGTACAGAAACTGTAATCAAATGTAAAATAACACTGCAATTTATAAATAAAATATACATTACAAATATAGTTACAAAAGTTATTCAGTCAAGAACGAGTGAATTTTTCTCTTTGTGTTTTGTTGTTTGATTAGTGTTCTTATAGAGACGGCAGAAGGAATATTAGGCTGCTGTCACTTTAAGGGCTGCACGGATCCAATACACTGATACACATGCCTTAACATTCACTTAAGACATAACCGACTGTGTTTATGAGGATATTTTGACATTTTTGTGTGTATTTGTCCATTCAAGTGTAAAAAGACGCGGAAGAGAACTCAGTTCAATATTGCGCAGTATATCGAATGAGGGCAGAACACATTTTTGCAGTCAAAAACGCAGGTCAGTGGAAGGACACAGGTCAGTGGAAAGAAAAAAAGGGCAAGGTCTAGAGATGCATTTTTAAAAAAGTTGAACTTATTTTAACTTTTTAACTTATTTTTAGGGCCCTATCATACACCTGGCCAGTTTTTTGCAAGTTTCACGTTCTGCGTTTTCACGTTGTTTAAATAGCAAATGCATTTGCACTTATCTGTGCGCCCATGGGCTGCTGGTCAGAGAAGGGGTGTGTTCAGACACATTGTTGGAGCGTTGCTATTTTGAGGAACTGAAATAGACTGAGCCATTGACCAACTGAAACCTGGTCTAAAGTCAATGACGTAGTATTTTTTTGTTATTTAAAGAGTGCGTTAGTAATATGCGCCTATAGGCAGGGCCACAACGCACATGCGTACACTCTGCTTACACACACAGGGAGGCAAAGCAGCACACAAACATGCCAGATATTAAAAATTAAAAGGATTACAATGTAAAAGTTTAATATTGTTTACATAAAGATATGGTGAAATCCGGCTTGTCCCGTAGATGGTCTTTAACCTCGTGCACGAGCATATCCGTTTCCTCGCTAGGGAAGCGTTCAGTTTATCCGCTTGCAAATTCTGCCATGGCGCGAGCGCAACTGGCTTTTAATGGGAATGGGAGATGAGACTCTGATTGGTTTATTGCACGTGACGCCCAAAACACACCCATCATTCATTAAGAGAATAGAGACAAAACACACCCATTATTTATTAATAGTCTTGTCCTTCGGGTGAAACGCTAAATCCTGACTCTCTGTGGTCTTTGAATATCCCAGGATGTCCTTCGGAAAAAGAGTAGGGGTTTAACCTCGGCATCCTAGCCAAATTTGCCCATTGGCCCCTGTCCATCTTCATCACTCTATCTCCTCTCCACCAATAAGCTGGGGGGTGTGTGTGTGTGTGCGTGCGTGCGTGCGTGCGTGCGTGTGTGTGTGTGTGTGTTTGTGTGTGTGTGTGTGTTTGTGTGTGTTCTGGCGCAATATGGCTGCCGTCGCATCATCCAGGTGATGCTGCACATTGGTGGTGGTTGAAGAGATTCCCCCTTCCATGTGTAGCGCTTTGAGTACCTAGAAAAGCGCTATATAAATGTAACGAATTTTTATTACTTTAAGAGAATAGGAACAACCCTTTTATAACATGCGCCGGACCAGCAGACCATTTTTCCTGTCGTTAGACTAGCAAAAGAGGTCAGACACGCCCTAAGTGCGCTTTAAACCATGAGCTTAGATCGTTAAAAGAGCCGTGTCATGTGCAAGATCACATTGAAAAATAATGTACGAGTTTGGATGCGGTTTTCTGTGCGCACGTCGTTTTAGATGTGCAAGCAGCACAGAAAACAGCACGCGTGTCTCCTTGTGCTTGAATGGTTTAAAGTTATATTAAAATGCACAAAGGAATCGATAAGAGGAATGTAAATTTTAATTCCTGACCTTAAGTATCCGATTCCCAACCCTACTCACAGGTTAATTAGAGCTGCTACAAAATACTCCCAGTACAGCTCCAGTCTTGTTTTGACGTTGGCTTAAGCGCTCCGCTCTCTTTTATATTGTTTTCCCATTTTGCAGGTCTAAAAGAAAGCTCCTGGGTCGTAAAGACTCCTTTGACAATAAACAAGGTGACCCTGGCGCTCAGACACTCAGCAGCGGAGCACCCAAGATCAGCTCTCAAAATGACAACTTCATGGCTCTTCTGAGAAGGACGAGAAGTGCCAAGGCTGGTTGCAGTGAACGAATCTCAGCTACAGAGCTCCTCAGAAGCTCCAAGCCCTCTGTCACCATTGCAGAAAACATCACACATTGCAAAAATAGCTATGTACAGTCACACGGTCCATAAAGTATAGTTTTTTCTCCCTTATGTTTTACGTCCACACCAGTTTTTTCACCACAATGCCATGTCAAAGTTTCCAAAACAATATCAAAGTATCAAAAAAACAAGCTCGTAAATATGCTTTTGGGTCCGAAACAGAACTTAAGACATCTTCCTGAAACATACATTGCTTTTTCATTGTACTGAATAACACAAGAATTTGTAAATTCAAAAATATCTTTATGTGTTAATGTAAATATAAATGTTTTAAGAGTTGAGATGCTATCTATGAGATATAATATTGCAGTTCTTGTCATAAAGTTACCGAATATAAAAACATAAATAATTTGTTGTGTTTGGGCTTCCTGCATTCCATGATGAAGCAGATTATATCAATGACTGTTTTAAAATGTTATGCTGTAGATTTGCACATGTTCAGTATATTAAATTGCTTTTCAGAAGTAGCTCATACTTGTTTTGTGTTTCTTAGAACATTCTCTATTCACTTTTTGGATGCATTTAAATTACGCTTAAAACGTTTACATATAATGTAAGGTTATGTCTTAAACAGGAGTGTCTATCATGTCTCTCTTCATTTCAAATGTGTGAGGGAGAGCTGTAATAATAAGGAATTAATATAATCTTCAGGTTGCATAGACATAAATCTGAAAAAAATGAATCATGCCTTAAAATATCTTGAATGTAACTCGACACCCTTGCCTCATTTAGTATTCGCAGTTCTATGAATATGCAAATGAGCCCCACCTCCACTCACTCAGCTCAGAGATTCACTCGTTGATGATCATACGTTGATCTGATTGGTTACAAGGTAGTTTGTGACGTCAGAAACACCAGCGAGTTCAAATCGTGTTTTTGAGACTGTCTTTGGTTCACTGCAGTTTTAAGGAGAAAATACTCAGCAATGCTCTCGACTTGTGAATTTACACATGATTTGTCTTAAAGGATTTTAAAAACACCACATAGACATATAAACAACGTTAAAAGCTAGATTTTCAACACAGGGGGACTTAAGATTATAAATAAGGCTTGATGATGTCACAGTCGAAAATCATATCAGTGGCGGAGCAAGTTATTTTGATTAAAGGGGTCATGACGTGTGAAATCATGTGAAATTGCCTTGATCTTTTGACATATAAGAGGTCTTTTGTACCATTAAAACATGATCCTGCAAATTTCTTCGCATAAAACGTGCTCCTCCTCATTATTAACCAAAAACAGCTCGTTTTAATTATAATTAATAATCAACTAATTTAATTTAATATAAATTTAAACTGTAATACATTTTCATTAAATTGTATAACATGCATGAATGTATATAAATGTCAGAAAAAAATAACATTCAATTCACACTGTTTTTATTATTATTATTATTACTACAGTATAATAATTCCGTAAATTAATTCTCTTTTTAAAATGAATGTACTTATTTGTCACCAGAATATGTCCCTGACTGTCACAGTGTCTGGTTTGTGTTTCCCCGGGTGTCCACTAGAGGTCTCTTCCCCATACTGTCACCATTCACTCTGGAACTGCATTCCCCACAATCCTTGTCCGTACCAATCACTGTTCATTGCACTCAGCTGTTCCCCGTCATCATTGTACCCAGCTGTTCCCTGTTATACATTGTTTAGTTCTGTGTGTATATATACCCTGTCTGTTTTAGTGTTTGTCACGGAGTCGTTGTTGTATGTCACGCTACATTTCTTAACTGTTACTAGTCTGTTTCTTGTTTATTTTGTGTATTTGTTTTTGGACTGATTAATATGGATTTCGACCCCTGCATGGATGACTACGATTCTGATTACTTGGATTTTGACCTTTGCATGGATGATGACGAATTGGATTGCCCTAACAATAAACATACTGTTTTAGGATCTACCTGTTCTCCTGTGTGTTCCCGTGACACTGACCCTCTGTCCCCCCAAAAAACTTGTGTCCCAAATGGCTTACTAGGCCCATACACTATAGTATGCACTTGTGCACTCATATGAACTTTTATAAAACGGTTAGATCCAGTCCTTGATTCTGATTGGTTAAAACCTTTTTAAAGTCAATGGTTAATACAGCTGTTTTATTCACGATGACCGCTTCACCCAACGGTTTTATGTGTCAATACACAATACCCCAAGCAACCACTCTTAGCAACGTAAACATTATGTTTGTTCTCATTGATATTGTTCATTAAAGCTTATAGAGTATTGTGAGAGCTCGAGTGAGCGAGTGTACCTGCATTGACAGTAGATATAGCATTTTCCTTCAGATCATTCCTATAATCGTAATAAAAAATCCGTTTGAATGTCCGCACTGATATCTTGTCCAAATAACAGTTAAAGGGTTTTCCGTGACCTGACACGCTAGTCATTTGCGTCTGGCTTATCCATCACTCCGTGTTTACTAGTTCTCTTTTTAACATTCGTTCGGTATCTCCCTATGGGAACGCCTCTGGGCGTGTCCGATTGCGGAAGCACCAATTACACCACGTCTGCCAACTATGGCAGACCAATTGCTGCAGCGATCAGGGAATCCCGGCTCCCTGTATATAAACGCAGCTACCTGCCGTTTCGTCATTCTCGCTCTCTTCCCCATGGAAGATTTCGAAAGCTGTTGTAGTAAACCTTGTTCTTCTTAAGTGTAGAAAAACTCAGAAGCGAAGACCAGGAGACTTGGCTTATCTTTTAAGCAGGATTCTTTATTTGCTGTAGTCTGCTTCGTCCAAAATCTTACCCAAGTCTAACTAAAGAAGTATACAGTAGTTCATATACCCTTTAAGGGGGAGGAGTTAAATAAAGGTGGGAGAAACTCTGAAACAAAAGCAACAGGAGCCTGCCCTATACTGAGAGTGTTACCAATTCCAATCCAATCAGCATAACTATTCGAACAGTGAGACTACCAACGTTTCAGTAATCTACTTACAATAGAGAGAAACAGGAATAGACGGTTAGATAGAGAGAGCAGTATTCTGCCAGATACAGAAAACAGGTTTTGCCGGACTCTCTTGCTGGAAAACTGTTTCACAGCAAATATCACCATCATCATCATCATAACCTTAAATGCTGAATTCAGTATACGAAACTGTATCAGTTTATATACTATTGTATTGGAACCTAAATGAAAACATTTTAATAAATTTGTAATCCTACACTGTCCTCAGCAGACTTTGGGAACTATTTGCTTGACAGTTTTCAGACGGAGCCGATAGGTAACGTCCCAAACGCAATATTTTCCTTAGGTCGTTGAGTGACTTCGTCACTTAAGAGTACAATAACTAACGTGTCAAGACGAGTTTTCTTGCTCTTGAGTTCTCTAATCTTTTTCCAAGTTTTTCTGGGCGCTTACCACGCACCAAAAGAATAAGGAAAACGATAGCTATCTAATCGCAGCACAGCTCCGTACCAGTTGTCACGTTGGGTGAGAACTCACCGTACGAAGAGAGTGCTAGCTCCATCATGGCCACCGCGATAGAACCTGTGTGCTTGTGGAATGTGGATTTCTGCTAAGGACGCACACGGCCCCTCATCTTCTGTCTGGGCGCTAAACACGCGCAGGCAGCGCTGTCCAACCCCGAGGGATGCCCGCACTGCGCTACGTTCTCGACTAAGAGAAGGCTCTGCGTTGCAGTCGGTGGAAAATCAGACCCATGCCTCTCTGCTCAACCTAGAGAGGAACCCATGGATTGTCCCCGGACCACCACCTCATTGGCAGAGATGATGGAGAAGGTGTCACCCGTCCTTCCCCCGCTGTTCGATGATCCATTAGCGGGTGAGGAAGATGACGATGATGAAGTGTTGTCGAATATCCTCGAGGACGACGACGATGAAGATGCCATTCTTCCCCCGAACCAGTCCAGGCCGCTGAGTGCACAGGATGAGAGTTCACCCTCCCCTGTACAGACGGATTCTGATCTAATCGAGGTCTGTCACAGGGCCGCGGCTAGATTATCGATCGATTGGTCATCCCAACAGCCAGGTCAAGGGGCTGAAAGAGACCTGTACGATGGAAAGAGACTTCCGTCACGTCTCCCCCCCAAGAGATCGTCTCCCCCTCCACCTTCGAGGTCTGTTACGAGGGAAGAAGGTCTAACGTTCACAAGCAGTTTTTCAAAAATAAATTTTCCTCTGACGCGTCCAGGTCAAAGACCGAGGGCGCAGAATGTGAAAAAAGAGAAAAAGATCACAAAAGAATAAAACAATCACAAATAAAGACCAATATAACTCCGTCACTGGAGCGGTCTTCCCCCCCTTTGCCGCTAGAGTGTGCTGCGGCACCTCTAGTGAGCGAAGACGGGAAGGGCCCACTCGCTGCTCAGACAGTGAACTGGCGCGCATATACAGTTCATCCCTGGGTATATACAGGCTTCAATTCGCTGTTAAACCTCCTCTGTTCAATGGAGTGGTAATTTCAGTGGCCAAAGGGGAAGCAGCTCTGGTTTTAGAGGAAGAAATAGCCTCTTTCATGAAAAAGGGAGTGATAAGAGTGATTCCAACGGAAGAGAGCCACAAGGGTTTCTACTCCCGTTATTTTGTGATTCCCAAGAGAGGGGGAGGTCTCCGTCCGATTCTGGATTTACGCGTCCTCAACAGACACCTCAGAAAATACAAATTCAAAATGCTGTCTATCAGAACGTTGTGTCAAAATATTCGGCAAGGAGACTGGTTCACCTCGGTGGATCTCCAGGACGCATATTTTCACATAGATATTTTTCCTGCGCACAGGAAATATCTGAGGTTCGCCTATCAGGGGACAGCATACGAGTATACGAGAATACCATTTGGCCTAGCTTTAGCTCCTCGGGTATTCAGCAAGTGTGTAGAAGGAGCCCTGACTCTGTTGAGGAGATCAGGGATCAGAATTTCATCATATCGGGACGATCTGCTTATCTGCGTGCCGTGCCGACGACAGGCAGAGAGCGATACACACACACTAGTGACACATCTGGAGAGATTAGGATTCAAGATAAACCAAGCGAAGAGTTGTCTATCTCCGTCTCGGTCTCAGGTTGAATTCTGTGACGTTTCGAGCGTTCCTATCAGCGGATCGCATCAAGACTTTTCACAACTGCCTCTCTCTTTTCCAACAAGGGAGATCAGTCTCTTTCAGGATGTGTCTTCGGCTATTAGGCCTGATGGCCTCAAATGTGTCCGTGGTTCCCCTGGGGCTGTTACGAATGAGAGATTTTCAGAACTGGACAGCGTCACAGGGCATTCGACCCGAGAGCTGTCTCAGCCGCAGAGTGCGCGTCTCACCAGAATGCACGAGCGCCCTCTGTCATTGGAGAGTCCCGTCTTTTCTCAGGACAGGATGCCCTCTGGGTCCGATCGTACTGAGAAAAGTGGTAACGACAGATGCATCTCTCACAGGCTGGGGCGCAGTGCTCGAGGGCAGGACAGTGAGAGGAGTTTGGTCTCCCGCACTGAGAGAGAAGCACGTAAATTTTCTACAGCTACTGACAGTGTTTCTAGCTCTGAGACATTTCGTGCATTTTCTAAAGGATCATCACGTATTGGTCAGGACAGACAATACAACGGTGATAGCCTACATAAATCGGCAGGGAGGAGTGCGTTATCAGACGCTTCACATGGTAGCGAAGAAACTGATTATGTGGAGCAACAGGACCTTCCTGTCATTACGCGCGACGCATGTCCCGGGGATAATGAACAGAGGAGCGGATCTATTGTCCAGAGGGAATCCCCTGTACGGGGAGTGGAGACTCCACCCCCAGGTGATCCTCATGTTGTGCCAGAGATTCGGCCAGGCTGCCGTAGATCTCTACGCATCACGCATCACAGAGATTCTTCTCTCTGGTCGGCGACGATGCACCATTGGGTGTGGATGCTCTAGCCAACGAGTGGCCAGACGTGTTACTGTACGCGTTCCCTCCGTTGAGCTTGATCGAGCCGACACTACGGAAGGTTCGGGAGCGCAGACATGTAATGATTCTGATCGCGCCGTACTGTCCGGGGAGACTGTGGGTTGCAGAGATTGCGCAACTGCTCTAAGACCAGCCTTGGCAGTTACCAGCGCGGAGGGATCTCCTCTCACAAGCACGGGGAGAAATGTTCCATCCCTCCCCTCACAAGTTAACTCTGGGCCTGGCCCGTGAGAGGTTGAATCTGAGTGCAGCCGGACTACCTCCAAAAGTTATTGAGACGATTCAGAATGCGAGGGCGGCTTTGACTCGTTCTTTATACAACCTCAAATGGAGAGTTTTTGAGGAATGGTGCGCAGATAAGAACATTGTTCCGTTCTTGTGCTCTGTTTCGGATGTGCTGTGTTTTCTTCAAGACCTCCTGGATAAAGGCAGAGCTTTTTCCACGGTGAAGGTTTATATGTCCGCTATATCGGCATGTCATGTGGGTATTGATTCGGGTACCATTGGCCAACACCCTCTAGTCTGTCGTTTTATGAGAGGTGCACCTAGGCTACACCCAGAATCAAAGACGCTGGTCCCGCCATGCGATTTGTCTGTGGTCCTGAGTGCGCTCTCAAAAGCCCCGTTCGAGCCCATTGATAGCATCGCCTTTAAGCTGCTCGCTTTGAAGACGGCTCTGTTACTTGCTCTTACAACAGCAAAGAGGGTGAGTGAACTACAGGCGTTATCAGTTCACCCTTCATGTATGAAGTTCGCTCCGTGTGGTCAAAGAGCTAATTTTAGAACTAACCCGGCGTTCGTGCCCAAAGTATATGAGCACGTGGATACCGTAAGAGCAGTGGACTTGCCAGCATTTCATCCTCCTCCTTTTTCTTCTCCAGAAGAGGAGAGGTTACACTGTTTATGTCTGGTTAATCGACTGTACAGTTATGTACAGAGAACCCACACATTCCGTAAGAGCAACCAGCTATTTGTCTCATGGGCTGACTCTTACAAGGGAAAACCTATCTCCCGTCAACGCCTCTCCCACTGGGCGGTGGAGGCTATCGTGTTATGTTACAAAAGCATGAATATAGCGCCCCCAGTAGGACTAAGAGCGCATTCTACTAGGGGGATGTCTACATCCTGGGCTCTATTTAAGGGGATTTCTATTCAAGAAATTTGCGCGGCGGCCAGCTGGTCCTCTCCGCACACATTTATCCGCTTTTATAGACTGGATGTTGCGGAACCCTCTTTGGCACACTCAGTTCTGGGAGTAAGTAGTCAGGGGGTATGAGATGGTTTTAATAAAGGGGGCACCTGTCCCCATATTATCCTGTTTCTCACCGACTAGGACAATGATTCAGTATATTTTATATCCCCTCTTCTTCAGTCTGCTTCGTCAGCATATCGGCAATACGGAAGTTGTCTATATCCCATAGTGAGATACCGAATGAATGTTAGAAAGAGAACGTTAGGTTACTGACGTAACCCCGGTTCTCTGATAACATGAAGTGAGGTATCTCACAACATTGCCCTCCTTGCCTATTCGCACGGAGAAGAGATATGCGGAGAATGACGAAACGGCAGGTAGCTGCGTTTATATACAGGAAGCCGGGACTCCCTGATCACTGCAGCGATTGGACTGCCATAGTTGGCAGACGTGGTGTAATTGGTGCTTCCGTGATCGGACACGCCCAGAGGCGTTCCCATAGTGAGATACCTCACTTCATGTTATCAGAGAACCGGAACTAACGTTTCAGTTCTTTCAATATAAAAGTCTTGTCCACTGACTCACTCACTCATAACGACAGTCTTTGCCGCCATCTAATGGCGAAATAATATATGTTACTTATGTTGCTTTTCACTGTCAGTCAGGGACTATTTTTCCAGCGGAAGGAATAATTTTAGTGATTTTACTTCATGAAAGTTGCATTGATACATATTTTTTGCCTTTTGTATTGTATTGTGTTTTAACCGTTTTATAAAAGCAATAAGGTACTCGAGGCGAGTGCTGTATCGTGAATAAGTCACGGCTCAAGGGCGTTTTTAGGCATGACGCTAAACGCGGGTGTAATATAGTCGCAATATAATGCGACAATCGCAATACAAAACTGCAACAATATGTATCATGTATAGTCAGGGGTGTAGTTTGTTTGTGTGTTTGTGTGTGTGTGTGTGTGTGTGGGGGGGGGGGGGTGTTCATGGTCTAAAACAGCCACATAAACTAAAAAGACCGAAGTAAAGAGAAAACATTATCTGCACCAACATAAATTAGAAAGCTTTTTAAACTCCTGGCCGCCTTTACTAGAATTTATCCAATTCTATTGTAGTTTATATATTGTGGTAAATTTTGAATTTAATGGAGAAAAATAAATCAAGTTTACAGAGTTTTAGTGTCAGTAGGCCTACTACATTAAACTACTATATAGGCCTATATATAATGTATAGTAATGCAATGGGGGAATATTTGTGGCTACTGATGATGCCAAATGTCTGATGTTAACAGTAAAAAGTGTCCTAGATTATTTTTAAAATACCTAGTCAGTGAAAGAGAGCAAACATATTCATCTAAAATAATTCTGTATTTTCAGCTTCAGAATCATGAATATTGTTATTCTGGTGTCTCTATTATCCTGTGCTTTGGGTTTCCAGCACCAAGTCCAAGTCTATTCATTTACACCTATGATTTACACACACAATGTAATATCAAATTTAACATTTTAATAATCAGTATTTTGTTAACTTTATATCGTATGTCTTGGAGTGTCGCAATAATATTGTATCGTGAGTTCAGTATCTGTCACAAATCAGAATGACACAAACAGGTGAAGTTAACAAGAGGTTTATTTGAATGCACTCGGGGACAGATACGGCAGGTGAGTAGCAGGTTTGAAGTCAGATGAATATATGGATGGTAGCCTTATGGTTGATTAAGTCTCTTATCTGATGCAGGTTGTAGAAGATCTGGTTGAAGGCTGATGGAGGACTGGCTGGAGAAGGACCGGACTGGAGAGGAAGACAGGATCGAGGTAGCAGACGGGTGAGTATCACAGCAGGTAAACAGCAGGTTGGAAGAGTTTCTTGATAGAGAGTCAGGTTTGTCGTGTGGATAGATGAGACCAGACAACTGGGAAGGTGAACTGGTGTGGCTTTTAAGCAGTGGGTGAAGTGAATGTGGATTGCAGACAGGTGGTGATGACAGGTGCGGATGATTAGATTTCGGGTGAGGCTGAACGAGTGTGGAAGTCTGGCGCTGAAACTGGTGTATCCGTGACAGTATATCGTGATATGTATTGAATCGTGACATGAGGGTATTACACCCCTACATAGGCCTATAATATAAAAATAATAACGTTATTTTGTCATCCAATGTCAGAGACTGAGACAGTTGAGTGCATGAAGTGTCCAACACTCAACACTTTGTTTTTTCGGTTAATTAAGGGTATTTAAAGCGAACACACTACTCATTACTTCAATGAGCTCATTGTTTCTGACTTAAATTATTACATTGTTTAAATTAATAAATTTTTAGCTAACTGTGATTTTGTATATGTAAATTTCTGAAATACATAACTTGGACAGTTTCCTCTGATAACAGATCACTGTAAATTGTAATATGGACTCATGCACTTTCTGTAAAGCTGCTTTGAATTTATGTGTATTGTGAAAAACGCCATACAAATAAACGTGAATTGAATTGAATTGAACTGCTCACACTATACTCCAAAACAACATATACAGTAATAGTGCATAAGTGCGCGAATTAGGATGCACCTTGTCTCTGGATTTGCATAGATATGTACATACATTTTACAAGTGCTTTAAGAAATCCGAGGATCCGGAAAGCTCCTCTGCTGTGTTGGTTCCCCATGTCCCCTACGGCCCTGTCCTAAATGGCACACTTCATGTTCACTTGCGGTCTTGTGGATTGGCTGACGCGTGCACGTGTCAAAGTGGCGTTACGTCATGGAAGTGTGGATTAGGGAGCATTTGGGACAGAGCCATTGTTGAACTTTCTCCTCCCGCGACACAGAATGAGCATTTCCTTATTCATTTCACTTTTGGACTTTTTACATTTTCCATAAACAGAACTTTAAAAAAATAAATAAAAACATAAGCAAGCCCCGCCCACGTGAGAAAAAGTGACGCATTAAAAAGTAACCTAACGCATTACATTCCATAAAAAGTAACTAAGTAACCCAATTAGATACTTTTTAGGGAGTCATGTGATATTGTAACACATAAGTTTCCCCAACGCTGTTCAGGACTGATGTTGTGTTGTTGGCCACTCTTGCTGTGTTGCAGATCACACGTACTGAAGACTTCAAGAGGCTCCCGAAGATAGGGAAAAACAACGAGGAAAATGTCATGATCCAACATCACTATTGGGCGTTTCCTTCATGAGAACTGGAACATCTGAAGTTATAACCAAAACATCATTGGTGATCCCGAGTGTATCTTCGTACCTGAAGACTTTTTTTCTTCTTCTATGTTTTTCCTCTAAGGATTCTATCAACACGAATACAAATGTATGATTGTTGATTTATGCCTTAATTGTTTGTTCTTCTTACCTGAAGACATGTCAACAAACACTAGATCTCATAAGACTAAAGTTTGACTGCAGACTCTGAAAGGATGGAGACACACTCTTGAAAATAAAGGATCTTTATTGGAATGTATGAAGAACCTTTGACATCCACAAAAGGTTCTTTACAGTAGAAAACAGCTCCTCAGTGTTAAAATAATTTTAATCCTTGTGCATCAATTTAAAAAAAAGTTACACATATGTCCGTTGTGGCGCTGATAGGTGTATCTTAAAAATGCTAAGCTTGGGAGCACAGACTTAAGTTTGTTCTCATTTTAAAGAAGACCCATGGCAGATTATTGTTGAGGTGAAAAAAAGTTAAAAAGTGACACCAAAAAATGTTATGGAGGTTTATGTTTATGAA